>NW_021167504.1:0-11013 GCF_003724135.2 Verticillium nonalfalfae | reverse complement strand
CAGTGCTACGCCAAAGGCTAATAGGAACGAAAACGAGCGGGTGGTGGATGATGATCACGATGCAGCAGCAGAGCAAAGCAAAGAAGAAGCAGGAGAGGAGGGAAACCACATCCCCATCCACTCGGGCCCGTGAGCCCAGTTAAGACTTCACAGACGGCCCACGATCATCGTCGCTGCTCATCTCAACCATGTACCGCCCAGAGACACGAGAGAGACCACGGACCAGAAAGATGGACGCGCAACAGGCGGAAATCTGCACCAGTGTCCAGGCCACCCCTGCTCGGGACCGTCCGCCTGGCCGCCGGTGACAATTCTGGCCACCCTCCCTCTCCCTGTCTGCTCGTCGAAGCAGCCTGGGGCCGACCTGTTGCTCGACGGCAAGGGGGCCCGGACCGGACGGTGACCCTGACCCCCTAGTTGGGAGCCAAACAGAAATGTCAATGGTGCCCAAAACAGCCAAGCGAAACCCTTCTGTCCGCATTGCTCATCTCGTCTGCTTCGAGGGGAGACGGGGGGGGGGGGGGGGAGGAGCCATGTCTCTCTGCTGGCCTCTCAAACAGCGGCCCATTCGTTCGGGTCCGGGGAACTGGGCTGGCCGCCGTTGTGGCATGCTCAGAGAAGTAAAAGTCGCCTGGCCGTGGGACCCAAGTCCGCAACGCGAAACGGCAATATCCAAACAGTCCAGCTGGCCGCCAAGCCTGGTACGACTCATCTGTCAAGCGCCATCCTGGCCATCCTCGCCGGCCTACATGTACCTACACATGACTGCTACATCATCTACCATCTCGATGGCCTCCCGTGTTCACGCCTACTATCGTCATGACATCCCGCAGCTTGTTGCTCGAACCTTCCGATGATCTTACCCACCTCGGAAGACTGCAGCAATCTCACCAGATGCCTCAGATGCCGTAGACCCCGAGACAACCTCACAACGCCATCCCCGCCGTCACTACGCCACGTCCGCGATGCTTAAACTGCCTGCCGTGTGACATTGTACAGTGCTTGCAGTCAGCCTCACCGCCGCCGACGTGTCCCGTCATGAAAAACCCAAAGTCGTGTCGTCAGGGCCCCCTCCCCTTCCCGATAACAACCTTTTCGATTTCTCAGAAGACTCTACAACGAATCGCCCCCCTCCCCAACCGCAAAACATCTTGCCCTGTTGGTGTGACGCCCCCCTCCAGAACAGTCTCCGAGAAAAAAGTAAACATATACAGGACGGAAACCGCCTTGATCAGCCCCTCAAAGGGCCCAGGTCGCCGCCCCTAGCTGAACCCCACGTTGCACAATGACCCTGTCGCCAGCCATCCATGTCACTTTCCTGGCGGCCGACATGGACTGGACGTTTGTCTCGCCACGGAGGGTTCCTACCAACGACTGCACCACGCCCGCCCGCACGTGAAATCCCTTGGCCAGAAGGGTATGGTTGGTTCCCCCTCCGTCAGACCAGGGCGGTGAGCAGACAGACTCTCCTGCTTGTACGGAAAAAGAAGCAGCTTCCCCAGTCGCGCTTCTGCACCTCTATCTCATGGATCATGCAAGGGAGCCTGCACCAGTGACGGCCTTTGCCCGAGGGCAGACCAAACCTGTCTGCCCGAGTGATAAGGCAAGCAAGCCACTAGGGGAGGGGGACTGGACTGGCCCGCCCTCCCGACGTACCGCTTCTGACTCGACGTCCCTCTTTTCATCCGTCCATCTATCTCTCTGCTTCTTGTCTTGCCTGGGTGTCAAGTCATGGCGTGGTCTGCGCATAGAGCACCGAAGTTCGCCCGCACGATCGACCACCATCACATCACGTCGAAATTATATCCCGAAAAAATATGTTATCATGTGTTGTTCATTTCATCACGACATCTGAGTCGTCGTAGATCAACGCATCGCCAAGCACTGCTCGCCACCTGGGCGACACGCAAACGCCAAGCCGCCAAGCCGTCGGGGGGGTTCGAGAGTTCCACGCCTCGTCAAGTGCCTCTGAATAGAACATCGCCAGCGCGTCGCCGATTGCCCCCCCGTCGATCTGCCTGCTCTTTTCAAAGACCATCTGGCTCAATCGAACGGGGTGGGTAGGCTTGGCGACTTGGCACCGCCCCAGAGGCACACGTATGCCACGAGCCAGACGAAGCACGGCAGCAGGCCGTCTTCTGAGACAAAGCCACCCCGGACATGAGGAGGGGGGCCCTGAAATCCATTCTCTGCGTTACTCTTGACATAAACATCAGCTCTTTCTCTCTCTCTCTCTCTGTCTCAAGGGCCGCCAATTTAGTTTTTTTTGGGTAGCCCCCCCTGCCGGCCTGTATTTCCCCTTCCCCATTTTTCCTGTCCTGGGTGACTGTGACGCCTGAACGCCTGACAATGCGAGCAATCCTTCCACTTCGCACCTGTGGGTTCCGATGAGAGCCCCTCTCCGCGTGCGTGCCAGCCCTTTTCATTTCGGCGAACCCTTCTTTCGCAGGTCCCCTCTTCTCTCCCACCCCAGATCTAGACCGTAAAATTCGTGCCGGGTATCCCATGACGGCACTGACTTAAGTGTAGGTGCGCGACAGGTTGCGGAGGTACCAGTCCACCAGCTTGCGTCCGACCTTGGCCTCGGAAATGTGGATGAGGTCCTGTCGTTGGTTAGCTCTCGTTCTTACAGGAGTGCCGTCTCCGAAACGGGCTTGACTCACGTTCTGCATGGCGTAGTCGAGGTCGCTGACGTTGACGAGGTCGCCGTCGAGCAGGCTGTTCTCGGACCAGCGCAGCTGCTTGGTGCGCTGCTTGCTGACGAGGAGCCAGGCGCGGAGCTCGTCGGGCTTGACGTCGAGGAAGCCCGACAGCTTGTTAAGGTCCATGGTCGTGTACAGGCGGAGGTACGACTTGATGGTGGGGCTCCACATGTTGGTCTTAACCTCGTCCATGAAGATGGAGAGGTGGTGCTCGACCGGGTCAATGTTGGCCTCGGGGTTCTCAAAGTCGGGGGGCGTGGGCGAGATGAACTTGGGGCACGCCGTGCGGAAGAGCTCCTCGAAGATGGGGAGCGACTCGGGGCCGCCGCGCTGCAGCTTCAGGAGCTGGTCGCCGTACTTCTCGCGCAGGGCCGTGTGGATCGTGTCGTCGAGACGCGTCGGCTGGAAGGCCACGCAGATGGCGATGAGAGCGTACATCTGCTCGTTCTTCTTGGTGATCGAGTCGTACTGCGCGCTCTTCTGGAAGTTCTTGGTCCTCGAGACGTAGACGAGGATGTGGCTGAACATGCGGATGGCATCCGAGTAGCGGTGCATCATCATGTAGGAGAAGCCCACGTAGTAGTACGTGGTGAAGTGGGCCGCCATGACGCGCGCGAACATGGCCTTCTTGTTGAGCTCAATGTCGTCGAGCGTCTTGAGGGCGAGGCTGAAGTCGCCGAGGAGGCAGTGCACCCGCAGGAGACCGATGATGGAGAAGTATCCCAGCATGCGGTACAGGTTCTTGGATCCGTACTCGCCGGCCACGGCCATGGGGTCCTCGTTCCGCTTCATGGCGCCGAGCTGCTCGGTGATCTGGGACCGCTGGATGAGCGAGTACAGAACGTTGAGCACGCTGTAGCAGCCCCACGTGTTGGGGTTCTCCTTAAGAACCTGGAGCTCCTCCTCGTTGTTGTTCTGCCTTGCGAGACGCATGCGGTAGGAGCAGAAAGAGTTGAACTGGTAGATGAATTCATCGATGACGTCCCACGCCCAGTAGTACTTGGAAAAGAGTCAGCCATGCAGTCCGACACGAATGCTATTTTTACCCCTTTCCAGACAAGAGAAAACCTACTGATGGCGGCTCGAGGTCGACGGGTCCCTCGCTGTTCAGGATGAAGTGGAACAGGCTGCAGTAGGCGTCGTAGCTCTGGAACTTGACTTCGAGGGGAGCAGAGAAGTCGAGGGGCTGAGCAGCGGCGGCGAGGCGCGACTGAATATCGTCGGTCTGCTGGGCCATGGTCATCGAGTTGACCTGCTCCAGCTCGGCACCATCCTCATATTGGACCTGCTCCTTGTAGTCGGCGACAAGGGCCTCCTCCTCAACATCGCTGTCGTCGCCCACGTTGCGGCGATCGCCGTTCTGGTAGCCGCTCATCTTGTCGAAGAAGCCTGCGTTTCGTTCGATGGGTTCTGGCTGGCTTTGCGGGGGGAGAGGGGGGAGTCGTCGGGAGTCGGGTCGGAGGAGGAGGGGGGGGTATCTGGCGACGGGCGGCGATACGTGCGAATCTGGCGTGCGAAGTTTTGAGCGGTATTAGGGTTCAGGCGCCATAGGCTGGTTTCTACCGTTGCCCAGAAATTTGCTAGCGAGTGGCTGGAGCCAATGAAGAGCGGGGCGTCCGCTTCAGCCACAGTGCCCCTCGGCAGGGATTGCACCTGCCGGCCATGCACCTATGCAGAAGAAGATTTTAACGCGGATAGAGGGGTAAATGGCGGGGTCAGTTGCTGTCGTCACTCTGGCTCATCCTGTGTATTTTATCATGAGAAACACGACTATTTTCGCCATCCGGCCTTACCACCATTTCTTGGATCAGAACGGGCCACACTGCAGGGCTCATTTTTTTCAACTTCTTAGTCTTTGGTGACTCTTATGTGCTTGGAAGGGCTGTTGACCAACGCATCTTATTGGGCTGCCATCAGGCGCATGACATGCATTCGGTGAATTAGTCACGACAAGATCCATCGATAACCTGGATCTTACTTCTTACTTACACAATCCATCTCTCGGCGAAGGAGCTTATATATCGGCGAATCACTTGTCAATATCCTCTCAAGTTCAGTGCTACCTGCGACGAAGGCTCATTTGATACCCCCCTTGCACCCTTGCACCATCTCAGCGAGCAAACTCTTTGAATCGTCCTCAGAGCACCCACTCACAATGCCGGTCGTCTCATCAGAAAAGCTGGCCAGCTTGCAAAGGCATTCCAGCGATGTCCGAAATGTATGTCGGGCTTTCCCTCGTCCGTCGAGGCTCCAGCTGACAGCCATAGATTTGCATCCTGGCACACGTTGATCACGGAAAGACATCGCTCACAGACGCTCTCCTCGCCACAAATGGCATCATTTCACCAAAGCTCGCGGGCAAGATCCGCTACTTGGACTCCAGGCCTGATGAACAACTTCGAGGTATCACCATGGAGTCCTCCGCCATCTCACTCTACTTCTCGATGCTCAGGAGAAACGCCCCCGATGCGGCACCGGAAGCCAAGGAGTACCTCATCAACCTCATCGACTCACCTGGCCATATTGACTTCAGCAGTGAAGTCTCCACAGCATCTCGACTGTGCGACGGTGCTGTGGTTTTGGTCGATGTTGTCGAGGGCGTCTGCAGTCAAACAGTTACAGTACTACGCCAGACCTGGATCGAAAAGCTGAAGCCATTACTCGTCTTCAACAAAATTGACCGACTCATCACCGAACTCAAGATGACACCAAACGAGGCCTATGTCCATCTCAGCAAACTCCTGGAACAGGTCAACGCTGTGCTAGGAAGCTTCTTCCAGGGCGAGAGAATGGAAGAGGATCTCAACTGGCGCGAGAGGATGGACGAGCGGGTTAAGGCCGCTGCTGAAAAAGAGTCTGGCATCGCAGAAAGGATCAATGACGCCGGCGAGCTTCAATTTGAGGAGCGCGACGACGAGGACCTCTATTTCGCTCCAGAACGCAACAATGTCATTTTTGGCAGCGCCGTAGACGGCTGGGCATTTACCGTTCGTCAATTTGCCAGTCTGTACGAGAAGAAGCTGGGAATCAAGCGCGGCATCATGGAAAAAGTCCTCTGGGGCTCTTTCTACCTGGACCCGAAGACGAAAAAGATTCTCGGCCCAAAGCATCTCAAGGGCCGCAACCTCAAGCCCATGTTCGTGCAGCTTGTTCTTGAGCCCATTTGGGCCGTCTACCAGGCCACAACAGGCGGAGACCATGGAAAGGGAGACCCCGCGCTGCTGGAAAAGATCACCAAGTCCCTCAACCTGACTTTGCCCCCTCACATTATGCGGAGCAGAGACCCAAGGTTAGTGCAGAGCGCCGTATTCGCCGCATGGCTGCCTTTGTCTACCGCCCTGCTTGTCTCTGTCATCGAGTCACTGCCTGCACCGCCAGTCGCCCAAGCTGCAAGACTTCCCGAGATGATTCAGGAGTCCCCTGGTGGCGATCATGTCAGCGACGATGTCAAGGACGCAATGGTGTCCTTCAAGACGGAAAAGTCAGACCCCATCGTCGCCTACGTCAGTAAAATGGTCTCCATCCCAGAAAGCGAACTTCCACAGAACAAGCGACGTGCGGGACAGCTAAGCCCAGAAGAAGCACGAGAACTTGCGCGGAAGAAGCGTGCCGAAGCGGCTCGGGCTCAAGCTGCAGTCGGTGGCGACAATGCCGTCAACGATCTTGGCACCGCACTCGAGGAAGTCGACCTCGACAATTACGCTCCGAAGCAAGAAGAGAAGGAAGAGGACCCAGAGCATCTGATTGGCTTTGCGCGCATGTATTCCGGCACGCTCTCTGTCGGCGACGAGCTTCATGTCATACCTCCCAAGTGGTCGCCTGCGAATCCACATTCCCCTGAGCCGCACAAGATCACGGTGACCGCCTTATACATGCTGATGGGCAGGAGTCTGGAGGCTCTCGACTCTGTACCGGCGGGCGTTGTGTTTGGCATTGGAGGACTGGAGGGTCACATTCTCAAGTCTGGAACCTTGTGTAGTCGACTGGAAGGCGCTGTCAACCTTGCTGGCGTCAACACGCTAGGCAAGCCCATTGTTCGCGTTGCTCTTGAGCCTGTCAACCCTGCTGATCTCGACAAGATGATCCATGGCCTGCGATTGCTTGTGCAGAGCGATCCATGCGCCGAGTACGAGCAGTTCAGCAGCGGAGAGCACGTTCTCCTGACAGCAGGCGAACTTCACCTTGAGAGATGTATCACGGATCTCCAAGATCGATTTGCCCACTGCGAAATCCAGGCTGGCGCCCCCATCGTGCCGTACCGCGAGACTATTGTCAAGGCGGAGGAGATGCGTCCGCCTGCGAACAAGGACCTCGGCCGTGGTGTCGTGGTCGGTGTGACATCGTCCAAGCAGGTGTCCGTCAAGCTCCGTATTCGGCCCCTGCCTGCCAAGGTCACCGACTTCCTCTCGAAAAACAGCGAATGCATCAAGCGCTTGTACACCGACCGCAAGGTCGAGAACGGCGCCAGCGAGGAGACGCAAGCTGATGAGGCCGACATTGACACCGACGTGGCCGCCGGAAAGACCCTGTCGCAAGACGAATTCAAGGAGCAGCTCCAGGCCCAGCTCGAGTCTGGCAAGGGCCGCGAGGCCTGGAAGAACACGGTTGAAAGAATCGCCGCGTTCGGCCCGCGCCGGACAGGCCCCAACCTTCTCATTGATGGGACCTCGGAGGGCATTCTCCAACATCTGTTCGCATCCGATGCCACGGACCGCGATGTCGCCGTAACCACTGCCGACGAGTCCCTACGCCCTGCCCATCTGGCCGACAAGCTCACGTACGCCTTCCAGCTCGCCGTGGCCCAGGGCCCTCTCTGCCACGAACCCGTCCAAGGCATCGCCGTCACGATCGAAGAGGTCACGATCCACGAGACCGAGGAGGCGCCCACGTCGTCCGCCCGTCTCACAGGCGAAGTCCTCAAGACGACGTCCAACGCCATCCACAGCGGCATGCTCGACTGGTCGCCGCGCCTGCTGCTCGCCATCTACACGGTCGAGATCCAGGCCTCGACAGAGGTGCTCGGCCGCGTGTACGATGTCCTCACGCGCCGGCGCGGCCGCGTCCTCTCCGAGGCCATGAAGGAGGGCACCCCCTTCTTCACCATTGCGTCTGTGCTGCCCGTCGCTGAGTCGTTTGGGTTCGCGGACGAGATGCGCAAGAGGACCTCGGGCGCCGCGCAGCCGCAGCTCATCTTTGCCGGTTTTGAGATTCTGGACGAGGACCCCTTCTGGGTGCCCTTTACGGAAGACGATCTCGAAGACCTGGGCGAGTTTGGTGACAAGGAGAACGTGGCCAAGAGGTACATGGACGCGATCCGCAAGAAAAAGGGCCTCCTCGTTGAGGGTCGCAACGTGGCGACCGATGCGCAGAAGCAGAAGACGCTGAAGAGGTAGTGAAATGCTCTTTCGATAGCCAGACTTAGGTAAAAGAAGAAAAAAAGGAATGCGAGGATATCCTTCTCAACACTGTAGTCATCAGTGTCACCATGCAAACTTGTGAAGTTCAACTGTCATCATTTGTCTCGCGGGTAGGTTCCGTGTCTATCGATGAGCCTCCCAAAGGCCCCGCGTACACTAGATTCCTCGCCTAAACGACGCCTCCCGTGTTTCCTGCCCCCGATCCCCCCCCTCGCCATGCTAATAACCATCGGCCTGTGACGCCGCTGAGAAACCCCGAGAGAGGAAAGGAAAAAAACAAACAGGAATCAAGCAGAAGGAACATGGCCTCCTCTTTTTCTTTTCGTCCACGGGCAACACCAGTCGGCCTACCGGACAAAAAGGGAACATGATCAGACCAGTGCGACGCGGGAGGGGGGAGGAAACAAGATCAGAAAAAGCCAGTGCCAAACCCTCCCATAGCATTCCACCGTCTAATGTCGCGCATCGTGAGTTGGAGAGAGGGTTCTTTTTCGTCAGATGCAAGCGGGAGGGGCCAAGAAAGAAAAAAGCGAGCAGTCGAATCAAAAAGCAACAAGGGCCGTGATAAGGGAGGGGAAAAACGCGTCCGAGGATGCGGGCAACCTTTTTCCGTCGTCATAACTCCGTAGAAGGCCGTAAGGCGTCTGCAGCTTTGGCGCAGTCGATATTCGAGCGAAGATCAAACTGCCAAGGGCAGACAGACATTCTTTCGCCCGAAATCCGATCCGCTCTGTTGGGGCGGACCAGCATCCAGCGAACGCTTTTGACAAAGCACATTTTGAGGGTAAGGGACTGAGAAGCCTCGCGTCGTAAGAGGGGTGAGAAAAGTCATTTCGGGTATCGGGCCGGGTAGGGGTATCATCTACACCATGCCACCTAGGCACGTCCGCCACGACGACCCTTGCTGACAGGCGCAACAGTGGTCCAGCCGTCGGCATCGACAGCGGGAGCCTCAGCAGCGTCGGGGCTTGCAGGACCACGGTTCGAGGGAGAGCCGTTGGCTCGTGGAGGGCGGGGGCCTTCATTGCGAGCGCCGCGAGCAGGGGCACCGCCTCCACGGCGGGGTCCGGTTGGAGGTCCGCGAGGCGACTTAAGATCGCTGGAGGCCGACCTCCAGTTACCGCCATCGGAGGGGCGGGTCTTGATGGGCGGCGCACCCTCGCGGGGTCCCTTGGATCGGATGGGGATCTTTTCATCAGAGGGGGCAGCAGCGGCGTCAACCTGCTCACCCTCCTTCGGGGCCTCCTTTGCCTCTTCGGGGGCGGTCTGCGCCTCATTGGCATTGACAGCCTCCTCCTCAGCCTTCTCAGCGGCCTCCTTGGCAGCAGCCTCCTTCGCGAGGCGCTTCTCCTCCTTGGCCTTCTCGTCGGCCTCGCGCTTCTCCTGGAGCTGCTGAAGCCTCTTCTCCTCGATCAGGCGCTCGCGCTGAGCAGTGTCGATAGGTCGTGCGGCACCGAAGGGGCTGGCCTTGGCGTCGGAGGTGGCGGAAGGGGAAAGGACCTCGGGAGCCTCAGAGACAGTCCTCTTGGCGAGGTTGAGCTTCGGACGGCCAGCGGGGGCGACGGCCGCAGCGGGGGCAGCCGAGGGGGAGCCGGGGGCCTCGCTGCCATCGCGAGACTGCTCCTTGGAGGCGTCGGGGCGCATGCCGGCGCGCCACTGGTTATCCTTCTCGGCAGCGGTGGGTTCGCGGGGCTCGCGCTCCGGGCGGTCGACGCTGTCGTGGCGAGGGGCACGCTGACCCTCCTGACGGGGAGGGAGGTTCTGGCCCTCACCCCAAGTGGCAGGAGACTGTCGGCGGTCACCACCGCGGTAGGATTCGGAACGGGGTCCGAGACCAGCCTCTCCAGAGTGGCTTCCCTCGCGGGGAGCAGAGCGCTCCGGCTGTGGTGCAGGAGCCAGGGGGCCCTTGCGCTCCCAGTTGCCAAAGTCGCGAACCTTGCCATCGTCAGGGGCGAACTCGCGAGGTTCACGAGGCTCGCGAGGACCACGGCGCTCTCCAAAGTCACCACCACGATCGTTTCCACCACGACCGGGAAGGTCGGCCAGAGGACCCTTGCGCGACCAGTCGCTCAGGTCACGGTTGGAATCGCCGCCACGTCCATCGTTGCGAGCTGAAAGGAGTCAGCCATGATATGCTACAGGTGAGGCAAGCGGAGCGACTCACGGGGATCGGCAATCTTGACGCGGATGGTACGGCCCTGGAAGTTCTCGCCGTCGAGCTCAAGGGCCTTCTTCAGACCGTCGAGAGTGGCGAACTCGGCATAGGCAAACCCCTTGGGGCGCATCTGCTCACGGTCCTCAATGATGCGGACACTGATGATCTCGCAGCCGGCGAAGAATTCGTTGACGGTGTCGTTGGTGGCATCGTACGAAAGGTTGCCGAGGTGAGCGGTGTAGGGGGGCTTCTCGGGAAGCTTGGGAGGGCCACCGAAGTTCTCGCGCGGGGCATAGCCTAGGAAGGGGTTAATCATGTGCAAACAGGAGCGGAACGAAAGAAGGGCAACGAACTGCGCTCGTTGCTGCCCCAGCCAGTGCTGGAGCCGGCGCCGTAGCCGGTACGGCGCTCGGTGGCAGGAAGAGCTTGGGTGCCGACAACTGTGAGGTGGTTAGCATGCGTGGGACAGTGTGGGAAGGGCCAGCGGGCGCAAAGTAACGCACCAGCTATGTGGTGGTCAGCGAGGCTGCGGGAGATGGGTGAAAAGAAAGCACGCGGACTCACCATAGGTGTCTTCAACCTCGTCGGCCCAGGATCCTCCAAGAGCTGTTTTGTGTTGGTCAGTCATTTGGTCTCGAGTTGCGGTCCAAAGGAGCACGCCATCTCAAGAAGCAATCGGTGTACCGAAGGTCGAGATTTTGCGGTATTGTTGAGATGGAAGTGGCGAGATCTACACTCT
>NW_021167503.1:0-11148 GCF_003724135.2 Verticillium nonalfalfae | reverse complement strand
TAGATAGTAACTATTTATAATACTCTATATATACCCCTAAGTAAGGTCTAATAATTTCTATTATAATATAAAAGTTATTTTCTCTTTATTCGTAATTAATTTTAAGGGATTCTTTTTATTAAGATCTTATATTTAAATATAATATTTTAGGGTTTTTTAAGGGTTAATTAAGAATAAGTTTATTTTTTACTTTTTTATTATTTATTTTATAATTTATTAATATCTTAGATTTATTAAACTTTATATATAATTATTTTAATATCTTTAATAAAAATATAATATTCTATTAATTTATTTTATATAAAATAAAAAAGTTATTAGAAATATTTAAAAGCTTATTTTTTACTATAATTAATATTTTTATTAAATAATTAATAAATATTCTTTTATTTATTAAAAAAAAAGATATTTTTATTATCTTTAAAGTAAAGTAAATATAATTACTTTTAATAAATAAAGTTTTAAAAGTCTTTTAATAAATATTCTTATTTTATAAAACTTTAAAAGTCTTTTTAATAGATATTTAAATTATCTATATTAAAATCTTTTTTATAAATAATTTTAAAGTTCTAAGTATAATTTTATTATATTATTTATAAAATATAAATAAATTTTATTATTAATTATTTAATAATTTAAGCTATATTTATATAAAATTAAAAAGTATTTTTAATCTTAATTATAATAATTTAATTATTAATTTAAATAATAATAAAACTTTTTTAAGTATTTTATAATTATATATAAATAGTTTATTATAATTCTATATAATAAAAGTATATTTAATAAAATATTAAATAAAAAAGTTATTCTTATATCTCTATCGATAGAGTTTATAGATTAAGGCTTAGAGAATTTATATTAATAATTTAGCTTATTTCGTTTATCTATTAATAGCTCGATAATAATCTTCTAATAAAGATTTAGGTTCCGGAGTCGTCTTCTTACTATAACTACTTTATAAGGATTCTAATAAAGTTCTTACTAGCTTATCCTTAGAGTAATATCTATTATAATAAACGGTTTATTTTTAGTTTCTTATATACTTTAATTAATCTATTACTTAGCTTAATCTAATTATAAGTAAAAGAAGTTAAAGAATATAAAAGTATTAAATTAATAGCTTTAATTAAGGAAAGTAATTAGATTAGTAAATAATCGATATTATCTTATATTAACTTTAACTTATTAAGGCTATAAAATAGGGCCTTAATATTATTTATAAATTATACTTTATTATTAATATATTAGTAATAAGATACTAATAAAGGACTAACGTCTAGGTCTTTATAATACTAAGTTAATAAGATATATATAAGATTAATAGAGAATATATATAATTAATAATATATATATATATTTAAGATAATAAGAATAAATAAAAGGAATAATATATTACCTTTAGTATTATAGGACTAATATATAGATATAGACTCTACTATTATTAATAGATAGTCTATAGGAATAAGTTAACTATATAGCTTATATTAATAGCTATAAGGATATAATACTTTAAGGAAGTAATAATATTAAGGGTACTCTAGTAGAAGGTACCTCTAGCCTAGGGCTCCTAGCGGACTTAGACTCTACTAGAGTCCTAGGTCCGAGGCACTCTACCCTATATATAAAGGTATTAGCCTAGATATAGATAGCCTAGAATAGCTTAACTAGTTATAATACTCTATATATAACGT
Organism: Verticillium nonalfalfae; assembly: GCF_003724135.2. NCBI lineage: Eukaryota > Fungi > Ascomycota > Sordariomycetes > Glomerellales > Plectosphaerellaceae > Verticillium > Verticillium nonalfalfae. The sequence goes on along the minus strand of NW_021167503.1, from coordinate 9,454 downwards.
ACTTCCTAGGCGAGTAGACTACCTAGGCGAGTAGACTACCCTATTATATTTATCGATATATAACCCCTATAAAATTAACTATAATACCGAAAATTAATTCGTCTTTACTCGAAATCGTCTACTCCGATATAATCTATATATACTTAATATAATTAGATATTATATCTAGGCTAATTATAGTTACTATACCTTAGCGTAATTATAGAGGACTATATCTAGCGATTACTATTTATATAGTTTTCTTACTTTACGACTATATTTAGATTTTTCTACTTAATTAAAACCTAAACTTAACTTATAGTAAAAGGTCCTTTATATTATATATAGGTTTTTTTAACTTTATAACGTTTACTATTAGGGGTACCCTAGTAGAAGGTGCCTCTAGCCTAGGGCTCCTAGCGGACTTAGACTCTATTAGAGTCCTAGGTCTAAGGTACTCTACCCTATATATAAGGGTATTAGCTTAGATATAGATAGTACTAAATAGCTTAACTATTTATAATACTCTATATATACCTTTAAGTAAGGTCTAATAATAGTAGTAATTAGATACTTAGTCGCTCTATATATAATCCTATATTTAAAATTTTATTACGATAATTATCCGTCTATTAAGATATTAGTCTACCGTCTATTTAACGAAGAAATAGAATTAAAATACTAAACGGACTAAGATTTATATCGAATACGATAGTAATTAAGGTATACTAATTATACTACTAAGCGGAGGCCTATTAGGATTAAGTAATTAGGATCTTATTATTAGATCTATCTATTATCTTAGCGTTTAGTAAGTTAACTCCTATCTTAGAAGACCGATAGTTCGTATCTATAAATAGACGCGCTACGTTAGTATTATCCTTATCTTCCGGATCTAGGGAAACGGTATAACGTTATCCGCTAGAGTAGGTTATCGACCTCTACTAAATTAAATCCGCTTTCTATAATATAGCTAAGGTATTACGTTTACGTTATTCTAAATTTATATTATTAAGAAAACGATTAAATAACGATAAGATTATACTCTAAGATATAGATAAAGAAGATTAATATTAAATTATAATTTTTAAATAAGTAGAAGAGATTAAAAGTAGAGTAACTTCTAGGAAATACGTAGTAAAGTAGATTAACGATACCCTTATTTTTATAATAAAAGATATTATTATTACTCTATCGCTAATTCTATTAATAGGATAAAACGAATTAATTATAATAGAAAAAGATTAAGCGGGCTCTATATTTATAATTATTTAATAATAATTAATTACTATAATAGAGATCTTATAAGCGTAATTCTAAGTTAATAATATAAATTAAGGATTAGATTCTAATAATTAGAAAGTATTAATATATAGGTATTTTTACTTAAACTATAAACTAAACTCTAATAAAAATAATAACTCTTTAGTCTATATTATTAGCTAAGACGTATATTAGATAAATATAGATATATTTCTAGATTTAATAAATAATTAAGCTAATATATTAAAGAAATAAATAATAATAATACGTAATATACTTTAATTATTACTAAGCTCCGCTAAAGTATAATATACTATATTAATAGAAGATAAGAAGTAAAGACTCTATATTAAGCTTAACGTCTAGAAGCGACTCCTTAAACGCTAATTCGCCCTAGACTTTATAAAGGCTATTAAACTATTAAATACTTATTAGTATATTAGATAGGACGTCTATATATAAAGGTATTAGGCGGATAGCCTCGATTAGGGAAAGTAGCTAGATCGGCGAATAATCGATATCGTATTATATTAACTTTAACTTATTAAGGCTATAAAATAGGGCCTCGATATTATTTATAAATTATTATACCTTATCGCTAATATATTAGCGATAAGACGCTAATAAGGGACTAACGTCTAGTTCTTTATATTACCCTCTTTTTAGGAGGTCTAGTCCTTAGATTCGTAATATCTTCGCTATTATCCTTTAATAAGGGTTCTTTATAGGCTTTTCTATATATTTTAGTTTCCTTATCTAAGTTTCTTTATAGAGATACGTTATTAGTAGGCGTATCGCTAATTATTATTATAATAATAGTATTAATCGTAATATAGGAAATAGGTAGTAATATAAAATAATTTTAACCGCTAATATATAAGTAATAACTTATTATAATTATTCTTATAAGGCTTCTTTCTTTATACCTCTATATTAATTAGCTTTCGCTACGTAGTTTTATTATCTATATCGCCCCTTTTTATTATAATCCTAATATTTTCGAGTATTAGTATTTTCTTAATTATTAATAATACTTTACTAATATATTTAATATTACCTTCTATTTTAATAATATATACCCCTTTTAATTAAAGGTTAATTAGGATATTAATAGATAAATAGCTAGCTAAGAAGCTAATAATCCCCTATATAAGTATTATTTCGGTAAACTAGCGACTTAGCTTAATATTAAGTATATTATTAGTTATTCCGATAATAAATACGTTTCTTATAAATTTAATAAAAGTATTTACTTTATTATAAATTCGCTAAGTCTTTTAATAATACTAGCTAATAAGAGTAGATTCCGAAGCCCCTTTATAAGCTTATTTAGTATATCTAATACGAGGTTACTAATTAGATAATCGATAATAGCGAGATTAACCTTAATAATTATTTATTAAAGTAATATATTTAGTACTTTTCTCGCTTTACCGAGGTAATTAAATATTTTAAGAAAATATCCGAGATTACTATTAACTTAACTAATAATAATTAATTTTATAATATTATAAATTATATTAATTCTCCTAAGCTTCGCTTTATTAACTTTATAGTATATATTTATTAAGATATCGTTAATATACTTTTTACTATCTCTTTAATTATACTATTCTATAAGTTCCTTAGCCGATTTTTTAGCGTTACTTCGCTATCTAACTCTTTCTTTTCTAAGTTAAGCCCTTAAATTATAAAGCCTTAGAGGAAGCTATAGTAATTTATTAGCTTAATTATATTATCTATTATTAAGAAGCCGATACCTTAGAGTTTACTCTATTTAACCTCGATATAGAGCTATACGATTACTTATTAGATAGCGAAGATAAAACTTACCCTATTTATAGTAAACTTAATATCCCCTTTAATCCTAAGCTTATTAATCTTTTAAAGGAGGCCTTTAATAGCGATAGCCCTATCCGCTTATATATCTAAAGCGTTAAATATCCTAGTCGTACCCCTACTAGCCGACTATCCTCCTATATTTCCTAGAATACTAAGGTAATAGTAATTACTATTAGGGATTACTAAGACGCTACCCTCGCTAAAAAGGAGGCTATAGTTAAGAAGAAAGAGGAGGCTATTAAGAAACGAGTAATAGCGAAAGCCGCTAAAGCTAAAGTAGCTAAAGAGAAGAAGGTCGCTATTATTAAAGCGAGGTTCTATAAAGCCTAGGAGGATTTTCGCTATATTATCGATAACCTTAATACCTTTATAATAATCTCGGATAGTAATAATATAATAGAGGATTCTATTTTTAGCTTTAATATATCTTTATTCTTTAATTATTTAGCCTTTTATAATATTATTACTAATTCTTTAGCGAATCGCTTTAGCCCTCTTAATAAAGAACTCGTTAATTCTATTAAGAAGAAAAGCTAAATACTTATTACGTTTTTAGCGAAAGAGATTAAGCCTACTATATACTTTAATAATATTAAAAAGACTCCTATATCTAAGGTTTCCGCCCTTTAGGGTTCTATCTCTAAGGCTTCTAATAGTTTAAAGGGTAATTCAGCTAAGTATTCTACCCTAGCTCTAACCTCTAGCTATTTAGCGAAGAGGGCTCGGCTAACCCCTTAGAAGATTATCTATATCGCTAGCGCTAATAAATTAACTACTAAGAATAAGGAGGCTAAAGCGATTAAGGAAGTTAAGGAGAATAAGGATATTAAGGATAAGTTAATCGCTAAAGGTTTAAAAAGCGAAGGTGAATTTAATCTAAAATAGTTTTTTTTTTCTTTTTATTTAGGCTAAAAATAAGGGAATTAGCTACCCGATAATATTAGCTAAAAAGCTATATTATATTAATTAATTAATAAATTAATAGTATTATCGGGGGTCTAATATTAGAGTTTTATTTTCTTTCTTATATAGTAATTAATCTATAGTTAATTTAGGGAATTAATTACTTATTCTACTATTTATATTTATATCTTTAGTATTTCTTATACTTCTTTAAAGTCTACGTTACGTTTTCGAGATAGTTTTCGGATTCCTATATATTATATTCTATTAATTATCTAGCCTATTTAACTAAATAGAACCTTTACCCTTAATCTTCTTTATAAATTACGATATCTTCTACTTTCTATTTATCTTATTTATCTTCTAATATAGGAAGATAAGCCGATTATTTAGTATTTATTTAACGATTATATTATAGTTCTAAGGAAGAAATAGGGAATATATTATATATATAGGAATAAGTTTTAAAGAATATTATATAGTAAGCTTATTCGCTTATTCGCTTTATAATTTTAATTCGAATATATCTTAATATAAGTTTCCTATTTATCTTAAAGCGGAAGTTCTTTATAGAGAATCTTATAATATCTTTAATATTAAAAGTCTTTAATATATACCTCTTATTATAATAAAGGGTTTAAATATATATTATATATTATTAATTTTCGCTAACCTTTTAACGAGTAATTATAATCTTCTCTATCCTTTCTCTTACCCTTTAAATTATTATATTATCCTTTAACGATATATAGTTAATTATTTTAGGGTAATACTTATATAGAGCTTCGAATAATAAGATATTAATAATATTATATATACTATTATTATAAGAGAACTCTACTTCCTTTAAATAGTATAGTTACTCTTTTAGCGCTTAATTATTAATATAGTAAAGGTATTTCTCTAGCGTTTAATAAGTTCTCTCTATCTACCTATCTATCTAAGGATAGTAAGCTATAGAGAGACGGTATTTAATTACCCTTTCCTAGTAGAATTCTTCTTAGTACTTATTAGTAAAGAGCTTATCTCGATTACTTATTATACTTTCTAAGCTCCCGAACCTATACTCTATCTCTTTATAGAATATTACGTTTAAGCTTATAGCTATTAACGTTTTCTAGGTTATTAAGAATCGGGTAGCTTTAGTAAACCGATCTACGATTACGAGGATAGAATTATATTCTAGGCTATTATCCTTTATTATTAGACTTAAGCTTATAATAAAATCTAAAGATATCTCCTAGAAAGGATAGGAAGGAAGTAATAGCGATTATAGTTTCTTATATAGTTTATACTTAAATATTTAAGTCTTTTAATATATTAGGTATTTAGCGATATATTAATAGACGTTAATAGCTATATTTTCTTAGTAAAACTTCCTTTTTAAGAGCTTAAGGGTCTTATTTACTCTAATATATCCTATTTAGGGGTTATTATAGTATTATTTTAATAGCCCTCTTTAAAGCGTTCCCTATATAGGGATTATTAGTCTTCCTTTAAAAAGGAGAGTACTTTAATTATTTAAAGTATAGCTTTCTCTTTTTCTAGCTTATTAGCTTATATTCTCTTTATAGGAAAAGTATTCTAGGTTAATAGCTTATAATCCTTTAACTAAGTCCTAAAATTCCTAGGTAGAAGTAAGCTATAATACTATTTTATTCTTTATAAGCTCTTTCGCTATAGAATATAGGATATACTAATCTAGAATAATAACCTTAGATTTATCCGATTCCTTAGACCTCTTTATAGTCTTTTAATAAGCTATTATTACTCTTCTAGTCTTAGCTACTAAGCTATAAGAATAGGGATTAGTTTCCTTTTCCGTTTTATTTTCTATAATAACGTAAATATATCTTACCCTTTACTTAGGGGGTAAGGGCCCTTTCTCCTTAAAACTATAATATTCTTCTAATACTAAGGTAAGCTTTTATCTTTATAGCGTAGCCTAGATAGCCTAGATATAGGCTCTACTTATAACGTCTTTTAGCTTAATTTTCGCGATTATTTACTAAACGTCCTTAGCTAGGTCTTTTATTAGCTAAAGCTTCTTAGATAATATAAAGAGTATATCGCTTATCGATACCTATTCCCCTATATAATCTAATTATCTTAAAAGACTATTTATAAGGTTTATAGCCTTAAGTTAATATTAGATTTCGAAATCGAAAAACGATAATTAATATACTTACTATATAAGCTTTCCTCGAAAGTCTCTTATTAATACTTATATAATACCCTTAAAGGCTTAATAATCGGTTAATACTATAATAACTTAACTTATACTTTTAAAGTAATAGCGTTAATACTCTAAGCTTTCTATTATTATAAATAGCTTTTATTACTTAATTCTTTATTATTATTCTATTAGCGATAACTTCCGCGAATAGTAAGTAATAGGTCTCTAATTACTTTTATATTTTTAGCTAAAGATCCCCGAAATAGTATTACTTAATATATTAATTTCTATTTAGCTTTTTAATATATAATCCTAGTATTATAGGATTATAGTAATAATAAAAGTAAGTTTTAATATTTTAAATACTTATTATACTTTAAATAGCTACTTAAATAGCCCTTTCTTAACCCCTATAATACTTTTTTTTAATAATACTAATAGGGGGGCAGTTATCTTAGAATACCCTTTAATAAATCGTTAATAGAAATTTATAAATCCTAGAAATATTTATATATCTTTAAAAGATTTAAGTAATTACTAATTAACGATTATTCGGATATAATTTAGATCTATAATTATATTTTCTTTAGAGATAATAAATTTAAGGAATTCTATTTTATTTTAGTAAAATAAGTACTTTAATTATTTTATATAAAGCTTAAAATCCTAGAATCTCTTTAGGACTTATTAGAGGTAGGCTATATACTCTTCCCTCGTCCTCGAGTAAATTAATATATCGTTTAGATAAGCGATATAGAAATCGTCTAATAACTTAGTAAAGGCTTAGTAAATATATATTTAGAACGTAATAAAGGTATTCGTAAATCCGAATAATATTACTATATATTCATAATACCTATATCGGGTATAGAAGGTAGTCTTCTATTAATCGCTTCCCTTAATACGAATCCGATAATAAACGTCCTAGATATCTATTTTAGAGAAGTATTTTACTCCGATTAAACGGTTTAAGAGTTTATTAATTAAAGGGAGGGGGTATTAGTTCTTAATAGTAATTATATTTAGACCTTAATAGTCTATATATAAGTATAGACTCCCGTCCTTCTTTAATATAAATAGAACTAAAGCCCTTATTAAGTTAACGGACTTTTTAATTCTATTTATAGCTTCTCCTTTAATTATATAATAATATAGTTCTTTTAATTATTTCTAAGATAATAGATAAATTAAGCTATAAAGAGGTTCGGCCCCCTCTTTTAGGTCTATTAAATACTTTATATCTTTTAATATTAGTAACTCCTTCGCTAAAGTTTTAGAGAATATATCCCTAAACTCCGTAAATTCTAAAAGGAGCGTCTTAGTCTATTCTTTATTAAAAGGAAGTTCGTTAATAATAAGTATTATTATATCTAGCGTTATAGCTATCGCTTAGGTAATATATATTATATAGGCTTTAACCTTATCCTCGATTATAATTTTTATAAATTCCTTAAGGTCTATATTAAATACGTAGCCTTATATAAAGGACTAAGTAATAATATTTACTTTAATACTTTCTTTATTTATATTATTATTAAATAGAAGGATATATCTTAATCCTTTAAACTATTCTATATATACGAATAATTAATATAATAATTAAAGATAGTTCTATATATTTAGTAAATAGAAAGATAAAATAAATAATCTTTAATTATTCGCTAATTACTTATTAAATATTTATAATTCTAAAGCTTCGATACCCTTTACCTTTTATAGTTTTAATAATTAAATAAAGGTAAAACTAATAATATCTATAATAATACTAATATCTAAGTTAATAGAGAATTTAATCTCTTTTCCTTATTAAATAGTAATCGTTAATATTCTTATAGCTTTCCCGATTTTTAACTTTAGCGTAATATCCTTTAGGTTAAGATTTACGCTAAATCGTTTTCCGAAAGTTCTATTATTTTAATACTTTTAAATTTAAGTAATTAAATATTAATAATTATAGCTTTACTATATAGCTCGGACTAAAGGTACTTCTATATTTAATACTTAAGCTTATTATAGTAGAAGTATATATTTAACGATATTAAGGAGGTAATACTTTAGCTATTTAATAGAGTTCTCGCTAAGTACGGGTTTAGGTTTCTTAGCTATTATAATATAAGGCCTCTATTACGATATAAAGGTCGTCCTCTTTTTATTAGTAATTAATCCTAAGGGACTCCTCTTATAGAGATTTTATATTTAAATATAGTATTTTAGGGTTCTCCTAAGGCTAATTAAGAGTAAGTTCGTTTTTTACTCTTTTATTATTTATTCTATAACTTATTAATATCTTAGACCTATTAAGCCTTATATACGATTATCTTAGCGTTTTCGATAGGAACGTAATATTCTATTAACTTATCCTATATAAAATAAGGAAATCGCTAGAAATATCCGAAAGCTTATTCTTTACTATAATCGACGCTTTCGCTAAATAATTAATAAATACTCTCCTATCGATTAAAAAAAACGAATAAAGAGACGTCCTTATTACTTTTAAAGTAAAAGGAGTATAATTATTCTTAATAAACGAGGTTTTAAAGGTCTTTTAATAAATACTCTTACTTTATAAAGCTTTAAAAGTCTTCCTAATAGATACTTAGATCGTCTATATTAAAGTCCTCCTTTCGAATAGCTTTAAAGTTCTAGGTATAATTTCGCTATACTATCTATAAAGTATAAGTAAGTTTTATTATTAATTACTTAATAATTTAAGCTATATTTATATTAAATTAGAAAGTATTCCTAGCCTCGATTATAATAATCTAATCGTCGATCTAAGCGATAATAATATCTTCTTCGAATATCTTATAATTATATATAAGTAATTTATCGTAATTCTTTATAGTAAAGGTACGTTTAGTAAAATATTAAACGAAGAGGTTATTCTCGTATCTCTATTTATAGAGTTTATAGATTAAGGCCTAGAGAATCTATATTTACGGTTTAGCTTACGTCGTTTATCCGCTAATAGCTCGATGACGGTCTTCTAATAAAGATTTAAGTTCCGGAGTTATCTTCCCGCTATAGCTACTTCGCGAAGATTCTAATAGGGTTCCTGCTAGCTTATCCTCGGAGCGATATCCGCTATAGTAAGCGGTTTATTTTTAATTTCTTATATACTTTAATTAATCTATTACTTAGCTTAATCTAACTATAAATAGAGGAAATTAAAGAATATAAAGGTATTAAGCGGATAGCCTCGATTAAGGAAAATAGCTAGATTAGCGAATAATTAATATTATATTATATTAACTTTAACTTATCGAGGCTATAAAATAGGGCCTCGATATT
>NW_021167502.1:0-11181 GCF_003724135.2 Verticillium nonalfalfae | reverse complement strand
TCCCATCGATAAACCAGTAAGGGCCGGATCAGTAGTCGGGTGGGTGACCACCGGCAAATACCTGGTGTTGTATGTTTTTCATTTTGCTAACTCAGGCATCGTAGCCCACCAGGGAATTATTTTACCATTGGTGTCAAGCCTGAACGGAGATTTGCTCTGACTGCGCTACTCCCAAAGCAGCAGCGGCCCCAGGATATTGTTCCGTAGGATGGTAGCTAAAAGCACTCATCAATCAGACTGTAGCTTCCTGAATATCTCCAAACCTCCTACTTGGATGAGGAAGAGAACAGTTACAAAAGACCACAACGCTAATCCCATGACTCCTTACATCCATCGGTAATCAACCATCAGCATAGCTCAATGCATAGATCGCTTTGACCTTTGCCTCCTCGGCAGTGACATCCAGCGTCACCGGCCCCTGGACGTCGTCGTCCTCGCCCCTGCCCACCCCGGACATGGTCTCGTCCTCGTCTCCTTGCTCGATCAACATATCCAGGTCTCGATCGACGGCCTCGGCCTCTCGTCGGGCGGCGGCATCATCCACCTCGGCGTGTCTCTCATCCTCCCCGGCCGTCGCGTTCAGCAGGGCCTGGAAGTCGGTCTCCGTCTGATACGCGTATGGATCCGTCTCGGGGTCGTGGTCGTGCTCGTGCTCATGGTGATGGTGATGGTGATGGTGGCCATGGTGGTGCGGTGACGCTATGATGCGCGGGTCGATAGGCTGGTACGCGTGCGCGTCATGATGCCGTGGGCTATCTTGCAGCATCGGGTTGTGCCCGTGCGTCGGCGGCAGAGGCGAAACGGAGGGATCACGGAGAGTTTGGGAGGGGTGAACGCCGCCGTCGGGGGAGGGATACCGATAGGCTGCTACGGCTGAGTCGGCGATGGCGGCGAGCTCATCAGGGGCAGAAGGGGGCGCCGCAGACAGCGAAGACGGAGGGCCAGAGGGCGCCGCGGGGGAGACGGGAGAGACAGCATCAGCGGGCGCAGCTCGGTTGCGGGCGGTGCCGCTGCTACCGCTACCGCCGTTGGCTGCGACGGGCGCCTTGCCGAGCTCCTTGCACTTGACGCAGTTGCGGATCACGTCGCTGACGGTCTCCTTGATGCGAGACCAATGGTAGCGTTCGGCGATGGTGGCCGTCGTCTTGTTGATGCCGCCGTGCGCCGCGACGTGAACGTCACGGGCAATCTCGTACTGGCGGCGGGGGTCAGGGATGACCTCTTTGTCCTTGAGCATCAGCCTGTCGCCGGCGACAAGGCGATAGTGCGTCGCAGCGCTGCGCAGGCGGCTCTTCTCGTGGCGATCGGCGCCGACAGGATACTTGTTGTACTTGAGATAGAATTTAATCTTGTCGAACCGTTCAACCCCGGCGAGATCCTCGGGAAACTCGCCAGGGACGAGGTCGCGCCCGTAGATGATGGCGTCAACCAGCTGGCCCGGATAGGAGCGCAGGTCGCCACAGCCTTTGACGCGGCCGATGCGCTTGAAGCCGAGAGCATCCCAAATCTTGCACGAAGCAACGTTGGTCTCGTAGACCAGATTAAAGACGCTGTAGGTGTAGCCCAGTTTCGGGGCCCAGTCGAGATAACACTCGCCCATGAGCCGGCCTACGCCACGCCCACGACTCGCGTCCGTGACGAGGAAGCCGGCGTTGCACACGTGCGAGCTGCGGCCTGGATAGTTGGGCTTGATGTAGAAGCTGCCGAGGCACGTCTTGGACCAGTCGCCCGTAGAAGCCTCGGGCAGATCAGCCAGGTCGGACGGCTGCTCGATGTTTCCAAGGAGCATGAGGGCGCCGAAGTTTTGAAACCAGTAGGACGCAAACTTTTCGTGCGTCATGGGTTCCGTCATGGGATAAGTATCGCCGCCCTCAATTTCCTTGTTCAGCTGATCAGCGAGATAGCCGAGGAGAGACTTGGGAACCTGGTCTCGAGAAGCGAAGGGCATCATCGTCGCAGCGGTGCGACCGTCACGGAGCGTCACTTGACGGGGCACAATCTCAGAGGGGAGATCTGACGAGCCGGGCTCCGGGAATGGTGTTGCCCCTGAGACCCTGTAAATGGTCGGGCTGTCTGGATCGTCCAACATGGCCGGCATGTTGGCGATGTTTGGCGGCTCTTTTCAGGGCCTGGGCGGGGGATGAGAATGCTGAAATAGGGGTTCTGAGGTAGCGTCACCTGAAGACTTATGCTGTCAATGAATAGTAGAGTCAGCATATATCTCACGGGTGAACTGGCCATGCACAGCATGAGACAAAATGTAACCCGTCCTCAGACTTGCTTGCTGTCCCGTCTTGTCTGATCGCCCCCATCTCATCTGCTAGCAAACAGGCGGGAATAGGGGCATCTCAGGGACCACGGCAAACAGGGATCCCATTAATAAAGGGGCTACAAAGAAAGGCTACAGGAAGCCCTACCAAGTATGTGGGTTGCTCTCACTGGTAGGACACCCGCCCCCCTTTTTCCTGGTCGCCCTCAGGCTATTTTTTCCGGCCGGGGCCCAAACTTGTCGATGATGCAAGAAGCTGGATTTATGCACGAAGGCCTGACTTGGCGCGTCGGCAGGCGGGCTTGGGCTGGCTGTTCTGAAATGTTCGTTCGTGATGATGCTCGGCACGGCCTGTCGGTGAGGGGAAATGCGCAGGCGCGCACTTTTCAACATGAGGCTCTTTCAGGTGGATTGGCGACTATTTTGACATTGCATATTAGCATCTGCATTTAGCATAGGTATGCAACTACCGGTCCATCAAGGAAAGCGAACCGAAACACAATCAGGATCTGTACTCGACAAGTCTTTGTCATGATTATGTTGGCCTCAGAAAGGTATACATTTATTCTTACAAGGTGTACATGTTCTATACGTCGTCCGCCAGAACCCTGAGGTCCGCCCCCCCCTCACGTAGCCCACATCTACAGGTCCATGACGCTGGCCCGCGACGACTCGCTTGTTGGTGTCCGCTTCAGGGCCAGCAGCCTGTCGGCGTTTCCATTCTTGCTCTCCTGCATCGCCTTCATGTCTTCTTGCCAGACAGCCTTGGCGGCCTTGTACGCCTCGCGCGTCTTGGTCATGTACCGCTGCACCTCGACGGGGTTGTCCCACGACACCTGGCCCGCGGCCGCGGCTTCCTTGCGCCGCTTCTGGCCCTCCTGCCCAGCGCGTCCGAGAATGCCACCAATGAGGCTGGTCGATCGAAGACTGCACGTAGATGGGTCAGCAAATGATGTTCCCCCTTGGAGAAAGTCATGTAGCACGGTAAGACGCAGAAAACGCACCTGTCGTCGTTGGCCGGGATAGCGTACGTGACCCACGTAGGATCCGCATCCGTGTCGATGATGCCAATCGTCGGGATCGTCGCCAGGCCACACTCGTTCAGCAACGTCTTGTTCTCCATCGGGTTGAGGCACACGACGAGATCAGGCACCATGGGCCTCCGATCCATGACGTGTCCGTCAAAGCCAGGCACGGGCTTGTCGTGCTCGTCGAGGAAGACGACCTCGCGGTCGCGCAGGATAAAGTCGCGGTTCGTAATGGCGCCGGGCGTCCACTTGGTGTAGAGGTGGCAGCCGCCGGCGCGGCCGGCCGCCTTGGTGACAATGTCCATCTGGCCCGGGCGGGTGCCGACGAAGAGCACGAGACCGCCGTGGAAGGCGACCTCCTCGACGACGCGGGCGGCGCGGCGCAGGTGCGAGGCCGTCGTCTCGAGGCTGATGACGTGGACGTTGTCGCGCACGCCGTAGATGTAGCGCGAGTTGGCCGGGTTCCAGCGCGAGCGGTGGTGGCCCATGTGCGTCTGCGAGGCCATGAGGAGCTCGAGCGTAATGTCGCGCGGGTGCGGCGGGTTCGTCACCAGCTCGGACGGGATGTAGGCCGACTTGACTTCGGAGCCGATCGTCTTGGTGAGGTTCTGGGCGCGGCGGTACTCCTTCCACGACTCGGGCACGGCGCTGCTCGTCGCCGAGGGCACGCGGCGCTGGTTCTGGGTGTTGGCGGCGTCAGCGGTGCTGGGGACCTGGTCGAGGGCGGCTGCTGTCGTCAGGGACTCGAGGACTTCGGCAGTCAGGCCAGAGGGAGTGTCTTGGGAGATGAAGCGGGCGGTGCATGGTCGGAGGAGGAGGGGGGCGGCCAGGGCCTGTCGGGCTGCATTGGGTCAGTGGGAGGATGGTTGAGGTACCAGGAGGTCGTGAATACCTTGCCGACGGGCTATCGCTCGACTGAACATGATGGCGGGCTGCTGGGTTGACAATTGTCCAGTGGTTCACGTTGTCAGTGCCATACACGGGAACATTTTTTGGAGCTGCAGAGGTCGCGGTCCACCAAAGCCGCATGTCGTGGTGCATGGGCCATGCTTAGGTAATGCATCAACGCAGACCCCTGAGCACACGTTCATGATGGTCGCTTCAATAGCTCCAAGGGCGTTGATGGCATTCGGATTGTCAATGAACTGAAGAATTGGCTTGGCCTCGGCGAGGCATGGGCTCGCATCCGTGAAGGTTTGGGCACATCATACGAATGCCAGAGGCTTCATTTGAAAAAGACCTAACCGGCCTGACAATGTCGACGCAAAAAGACAAGGTGCAGTGTGGTATTAACAACAATATGGGGTACTCAACAGTCTACGAAGACAAGCGTTTCTGAATACAGTATGTACGCCTCATCACATCATGACGCAACGGGGCCCAATCTCTCTCTCTCTCCCATGTATACACTCTCTATCTGCTGGTGATCCTGGAGATGGTGAAGACACCAACAATGACGACGGCAAGCGTCACGATAGCACCAGGAAGCAGCAGATCGTTGGGCACGCCCTGGATGAGCTGCTCCTGCTGGGGCGCAGCGTGGCGGGAACGACGGGAGCGGCGGCTGGGAGACTCGTCTTCCTCCTCCTCCTCGTCGTCGTCCTCGTCATCGTGGGCTTTCCTTCGCTCACGAAGTCCAGAGGCCGTGGACGTGGCGGGCGTGGGAATGACGGGCTCCACAGGCGTCGGTGCCACGGCGACAGGAGGCTTCTCTGGGTCGTGAACGAAGAGGTCGACCTTTTCGCGGTGGCCCTGGCGTGCCAGGAGGATGGATTCGAGGAGATCGTTGTCAGTAGTAATCGACACCGAGTCACCCTCGTCATCGAGGTAGCTGAGCGCGAAACCGCCGCTGATCTTGCCATCGTCATCGGTCGTCGGGGCGCCACCGATGGCTTCAGCTTCGGCACCGAGCTTGGCAACAACGTTGGCGACCATGGCGGCCACGCCCTGCGAGGCGATGACCTGCAGCCTGTGGACGCGGCCCGAGGGCGCCTTGAACTTGAAGGGGAAGGGCAGCTCGGCGGGCGACTGCGGCGCGATGCTGTCGGCGGGGATAAACTCCGAGTGCGGGGGGGACTCGACGCCCACGTGCGAGGCCGAGTCGCCAGGTGCGACGCTGTCGCCGATGCGCTCGCGCGTGTGATCGGGTGACATGATGCGGGAGCCGAGGTTCGTGTGGTGGTGGCTGCCCTCGCCCGAGACCATCGACTCGGACTCGTTATCAAGCGACAGCCAGAACTTGTTCCAGGCAGGACCCTCGTTGTCGCCGGTCGCCATGGTGTTGATCTGCTCGAGTGTTGCATAGGTGAGCTTGAGCACGTCAACCATGCCCACGATCTCGCCGCCGTCGTTCATGACGGGGAGATTGAGGTAGTGTCCGTCTAGGGTCTGTCAGTACATGGTTCCTAGCTAGCTAGTATGCACCATGGATTCCACATACCATGCATCTTGCGCAGGGCGGCCTGGATGCTCATGTCCATGGACGCGAAATCGGGGTGAGGCGTCATGACGCGAACGACGCTGCATGTGGCGGGGTCGAGGCCGACGGCAATGACACGCAGCACGACATCCTTGCTCGTGAAAATGCCGGTGATGGCCCCCTGGTCCTGCACCAGCACAGCGGTTGTGCGGTTCTCTTTCATCAGCTGGGCAGCCTCGCGAACCGAAGTCCTGACGCTGACAGTCGTGGGCGGGGTGCCGTTGAGGACAGACTCGAGGGTCGGGCCAGACATCTTGGAGCGCAGCGCCTCGACGTACTGAATGATCTGCTGGGGCTGACTGGAGCCGAGCTCGGACTGGACACCCTCAAGGGCATCGTAGAGGCGTCTCGAAGAGGAATAGGCGCGCTCGAGCTTCTCCATGGCGTCGTAGAAGCACTTTGTAATGTCGAGGATACCGGAAATATCCTGGTTCTCGTCCATGACGGGCAAGTGGCGGAAACCCTTGCGCACCATGAGATCGAGAGCATCGGTGGCGCTCGTGTCGGTGCGGGCGCAGAGGGGGTTCTTGGTCATGATCTCGGCAATCGTAATGTGGGTTGGCTTCATGCCGGCGCCTACGACGCGGAAGGCCAGATCCTTGGCAGTGAAGATACCCGAGATTCTGTCGTCGTCGTCGGTGACGAGAACACAGTCCTCGCGCTTGGCCGCCATGAGCTGGGCCGCCTCGGCGACGGTCGTACCAGGCTTAATCTGCAGGGCGGGACTCGGCTTGAGGGCGAGGACGGTGCCGGGAGGCGCCTTTCGGGTGTGGCGGGCGCGGCCACTGAGGTGCTTCTTCTTGGAGAGGTCGCTCTCCATCTTGCGGCGGATGGCCTTGATGTAAAAGTCAGTATCCGTCATGTCCAGGCGGCTGGCTCTTTCGAGCTCGTGGTAAGTGAAGCCCATCGCAGGCCGAGTCGGCTTGAGGGTGTGAAGCGGTCTTATTTCTCACTGGGACCTCGACTTGGTCTCGTTCGCTTTGGCGTATATGGGGGAGTAAAGAGGAGGGGGAAAGCCAAAACCTACATCATCTCTCTTGATCTGCTTCTGTCGACTCGCGCTGACAGCAGAGGCGGCACCACCAGCACCACCAGCAGGGGCAGCACCGGAGTCACTGGCAGTGGTAGATGGGTGGGTTTCCAGCACGGGGCGGGGGATGCTGGACGAGGAACCGGGACCCGGGCTGGTGGCAAAGGGAATGCCTGGGCGGCTCTGGCCGCGATTGGGCGTGCCTCTCAGCGTGTTGCCTGACATTGCATAAACACCTCAAATTGGCAAGAGGAGTGATGTCTTAACGGCTGAAGTAAGGTGTTTGTTGACTCGGTGGACTCGGTCGGGGGACGAGTGGAGGAGGGGGGGTGGGTGGCCAAGTTGAGGTTGACGATGGCGGAGAAAAGAGTGCGTGTGGCGTCTCTTGTTGGAGTTGAGAAAGAGAAGACAACGATCGCAGGCGAGAGGAATGCGGAGCCGTTCGAGGGCCCAAAAAGTCGAGACGTCGCCGGGAGCTGAACCTGAGGATAGCTGGTCTGCTGGGACCAAATCGAGACGAGAGCCTGGGGGAGAAGGATGAAAGTGGCAGACCTGGCCCGGGCTTCCCAATCTGATTTGTTCACGCGTCCAGATAATTTGGGGGTCCTGCTTGTTTGCTGCTGCTCAGTTGTCGAGGTAATGCACGGGCCAGTTGACGGTAGCTCCAGGGCCCACCCGCGGTTCCTGAACGACCCGAAGGGTACGTACCTGAGAACCTAAGGTGCACCATCTCGTCCGTGCCCAATTGGCAAGGCGCGAGTACACAAGCTGTGAGTACCTAACACAAGCTGTGAGCACACAAGGTGCGAGTACACCTTCCAAGGCATTGCTTACTCGGCTGGAGGCACATTGCCTCTCACCATGGTGCCTAACTACCTTACTTACCTTACCTACTTACCTACCTACCTACCTACCTACCTACAGCAAGCTCGCCCATCTCTCCGCCAGTTCATGCTGCTCTTCCCCACCAAAGACATCGTATGCGGCCTCTCACCAGGCCCATGCGTTTGTCCCACGCAGATGATGCATGCATGAACTGACACGACCGGGTCGTCATGGGCGGCCCTGCCAGCATCGTTCCAGTAAAAAAGAGAGTTATCTCGACAGCATAACAAACATGTCGAATCAAAATCGGACGGCCTTGCCAAGCAACAGACGCCCGTGACGTCGTCTTCTTCGCATCAATAGCTGGCCGCTGCCTCGAGACATGCCATCGGCACGCCCCACAGCCTTCGATTGTGCGCGCTGTATCACCTGAGCCTGTAGCCTGGGGAATGTATGTTGTTCTCTCTTGTTGACGTTTCTCCGCGACCACAACCAGTTCACCGCCTTGACTGTACCAAGACTGTCGACGTGATCCATTTTAAGAGCTAGGCCACGGTCAGCATTCCGTCTGTCGCCTCCTCGTGCTTCTGGACCGAGTTGTCTCGCCCCCCTTAGGCCCTGATCGTCTCGAGCATTTAGTGCTAAAAGATCATTAACCTATATAGAATATAGCCCGTGCCTATAACGCTTTACCTAATTTAATAGGCGTTTTATATTAAATAAACGGTAGGCTAATATTTAACCGAATATTATATAATAAATATACTACGCTAATAAGGTACCCTAGTTTATTTAGACCTTCCCTAAATAAGAAGGGATTTATAATTTAATATTAATTATTTAAAGCACCCTCTTAATACTAAAAAGATACCTATTTTTAGGCTAATATATACTAAAATAGAGGTATCTTAATTATTAATAGAAGAATCTAAATCGTTTAGGATTAACGATAAAATCGACGAAGTCATTATATTAATTCTACCTTTTATTATCGACCTCCTCTCGCCTCCTCTATAGTTCTATTAAGAGGCCTTATACTAATAAGTACTAGAGTAAATATATTTAATATAATAGCTCGTAATAGTTTAATTAAAGGGCTTAGATTATACTTTTATTAATATATTTCGTATCTTAAAGCTAGAATTCTAAGTATTTACGAGCTAAATACGAGCTTAATATATTATTTAAGGCTCTTAATATTAATTAATAGAATAGAAGCTATTAATTTTTCTATATATCGTTAACTATATAGTAACGTAAAAAGTAATAGAAAGTCTATTAAAAGTCCTTTAAAGCTATATTCTAAAGATATTTAATAAAATATTATAAATATTATATAAACTCTATATTAAAGTTATAAAGCTTCCTATCGACGATTTCTTTAATAAATTTATTAAGTTAAATCTATAATATTATTAATTTAATAGCTATATTAGAGCTATTAATAGAACTTATATATCGGCCTTTATAGAGGCCTCCTCTTAAAAGAGATTCTTTAATAGGAAAAAAGGGATATCTTAGAATATACTCGCTATAATAAAATTCGACTTTACGTTTAATTATATTTTAATAAATATAAAAGGGTTAATAAATAATTCTACCCTTCTAATATAAGCTTTAATAAAGTTATTCTAAGTACTTAAAGGCTATTTCTATTTTATAGATAATAAGTTTATATAAGACCTTCGAGGGTTTATTATACTATTCGGAGAATATTAATATTATTTTAGAGACTTCGAAAATATTAATTAAAATAGCTTATTAATAGAGGATAAGTATAATTATATCTATATATACTTTTAAGCTATCGTTAAATAGGTTTTTAATATCCTAAAGTATATATTTACTATATTAAAGAAAGGACTTTTAGAATACTTATTTAAGACGTAAATTAACGTTATATATACTTTAATAGGTCTTTAGAATTTCTTATAATAATAATAAAATAAAGAGGATAATTTAGAAGGTATTAAATTTATTATAAATATTAAATAAATATAGAAGAAGTATTATAGAGGGTAAAAGAGAAAATATAATATTAAATTAGAAATAAATAAAGCTTAGAATTAAAATATTAAATAATAATTCTATTTAGAAATTAAAAGAATAAGTCTTTAATTAATTAAAATACTTAAATCGATTCTAAGCTATACTATATATAATTAATATTATTAACTATATAAACTAAAATCTATATTTAAATATTAAATTACTTCTTTTATTAAATTAATCCCTTTTTCTATATTAACTTATTTACTATTTATATTACTTATTATATTTATTCTTTATAGAAATAGTAATTAAGAGCCTTATAATAAGTAATTAAAGGTAGAGGCCTTAAGAGGATTATTAAAGAAGTATTCCTTTACTTTTAAAAGACCTTTAAATCCGAGATATTAATTAAATAGCCGTTTATAGGTAAATAGTACTTACCCTATTATTACTTCGCTTTTAGGAGCTATAAACCTATCGAGGCCCTCCCGAATTACTTAAATAGCTATTATCTAGCCCTATATTATTAAAAGTTAAGCCTTAGCCTATTAATACTACGAGGAGAGTAAAAAGGCCGAAGAGGGTAAATTAAAGCTAGAAAGATCGACCTTTAGAGTAGGAGTCTTTATATTATAGCTTAGATCCTATATCTTACTCGGCTTCTCGATCCGCTACCTCTTTCCCTACCCTTTAACTATATTCTCGTCGCTTAAAGGCTATTATTAATAATAATCTTAAACCTCTATAATATCCTCGCTTATTATATATATATAAAGCTATATCTCTTTTATTAGAGAGTCGATATAAAAGAAGCCTTAAAGTTATACTTAGGCTATATAATTATTCTATCTCTCGAAGGTTTCTTAATTTTATTTAAAGGTTAATATTTAATCTATCTTATTATTATAAGTTATTCTAAAAGTCTCTATAAATTATAGAATCTTCCGATATTTAATATAAAGATTATTATATTTTATAGAGAGTATTTATAAAGTAATATTTAATATAAGGAATATTAACTATAAATCGGGTAAGATTTCCTCGAATATAGCCTTAAGAGTAATATACTTATTATTTATTATAAAGAGTCTTTTTTATATTACTAAATACTTAAAGCGTTTAAGGAAGAGCTTTATAGCCTCTAAGTATTATATAAAACGACCCTTCTACCCTTTAATTTAATTAATATTTAAATCTTCTTATATATAAAAGAGAGATTCGGATTCTATTTACGAAGAGGTATCTTTATTACTATTAAATAAGTTAATTTCGTCGAGATCGAGGATATTTCGCTTAAGTATAGAAGCGATTTTAACTATATCGTTATTAATAATTAAAGGGTTCGATTCTATAATAGATATATAGAAATTTATATAGTAGAGGTATAGAATTAATAGATTTAGTTATAATTTACGATTAGAAGAGAAGGTTAAAGCTCGATATAAAAAGGAAAACCCTTAATCTAACCGTCTCTAACTATTTTCTTAATTAGGTAAAGAACTAGGGGCTTAGAGGTACTTCCGAAATAGTACGCTAGTACCGTTTTAAGTAAGTCACT
>NW_021167501.1:0-11261 GCF_003724135.2 Verticillium nonalfalfae | reverse complement strand
CCTAACCCTAACCCTAACCCTAACCCTAACCCTAACCCTAACCCTAACCCTAACCATCCTCAGCCTACCACTAGTGGCCGGATCCAAACCTAAATGACTCAGATCAGCCGATCGGGCTTAGAGGCCCTAGTATCAGTCGCTTCTCCTAAGCGGATAATAGACCTATGATACGCCCTACTATATATCGAGATAGTATACGTAGGGCGGAGAATTAAAGCCTCTATGGAGGATTTGAAAATAAACGAGCCTAGATCCTTACACTATGCCTGATAGTGTGATATCGCGGAGTATTCTCGCCTTTAAGCCATTAAGTTCTTTTCTTTCTATCTCTCCTATATCTTTGCTTCTCATCCCGATTCTTTCCTCGCCTGTTTCACTATAAGCCTCGTACCTAGATACTGAACAATTAATATAGCAAATATGCCCCTCGTTGACGCCCTCATTATCGGCGCAGGTCCTGCCGGCCTGTCTGCAGCCCTAGCCCTTGCCCGTCAGCTGCACACTGCCATTGTCTTTAACAGCTCACTCTTCCGCAACGCGCGTTCAGCGCATATGCATACCGTCCCCACTTGGGATCACAAAGACCCCTCTGCCTTTAGGAGCGCGACGCGCAAGGAGATCTTGGATCGGTACAACACGATCTCATTTGAGGATCGCGAAGTTGCCAAAGTTGAGAAGACTAATGCGGGCGACTTCACGGCGACGGCTGTAGATGGGACAACATTTACAGGCAGGCGAGTCTTACTTGCTACTGGGGTTACTGATTTGCCGCTCGATATCAAAGGATATGATGAGTGCTGGGGTCGATCTATGTGCGTTTTCCCCCCAATGGCCATAGCACATATCGCTAACTGCCGCAGCTATCACTGCCTCTTCTGCCATGGCTATGAGGAGGCCGGAAAGTCCTCAGCTGGTGTCCTTGCCGTCGGCGAGACCTCTGTCCCAGCAGGAGCCATAGCTCTCGCTCGCAGTACCAAGCAGTTAACCTCCAAGGCTGTGATCTACTCCTCAAACAATCCCGCAGTGCAGACTGCAATCACAGACCTTCTCGACCAAAGTACTACCGCCGACATCACAACAGACGATCGGGAAATCATCTCCCTTGCTCTTGGCGCGGAAGGTTGCGGAATCACTATTACATTTGCAGACGGGAGCTCAGTTCAGGAGGCGTTTCTTGTGCACAGGCCGGCTACGAAGCTGAACGGCCCGTTTGCAGAGCAGTTAGGTGTGGAGTTGTCGCCGGGTGGAGATATCAAGGTGACACCACCATTTGGAGCCACTAGTGTTAAGGGAGTTTATGCGGCAGGAGATTGCGCGACCCCGATGAAGAATGCCATGCAGGCGATGCAAATGGGGACTTTTGCGGGGGTGGGACTTGCGCATGACTTGCAGGCTGAAGGGCCTAAGATGTAAAAGCGAGGGCAAACGACTTCACAATGCGCCTACACTCCGGAGATACAAAGTAGAATGGGTTCAATTTCTGTAGCGAAAACAAAGTATTCCAATACCTCGTGTGACTTTCATAGGAGATACTGATTGAAACTAAAATTTGTCGCAGCATTTTACGGCTGCTTGAATAGGCGTTACAGGAAGGCTAATAATCATTACACATCGGTGTCTCATAGCGGAAGAAAAATGTTGCTTCATTGTCAAGGGGTTTTAACTACAAGCACACGAATCCATCCTATCAGGGTTCACACGCCCTATTTCAACGTTGGCCTCTTATGTCTGCGCTGTCTGCGTCGCCCAGAAAGTAGACATTAGACCTGTTTCACCCGTTGTAGCCCAGGGGTTCAGTTCCCGTCTGGCCTTCAATGAGATCGAGGATTTATTTCTGCGGGTCTCTTCCAGCAAGGCAGTTCCGCCAGTTCTTGCTTTCACTAATTTTCCTCGTGCTGGCCCTCTTTGTCCGTCTAGCTACGTTGTTAAAGCCCTTCGCAATTTGAATCGCGGTTCGAGCTATTTTAACGACTCTTGCGACAGTCGAGAGAGCAGACAGGAAGATAACAATCAGCGGGCAAATTGGGCATCGCTTCGTCAAATCGCCGCGGAGCACCAGATCCGTCCTGGGTGACATGCGGATCGCGTTCCGGGAAAACTTGTTGGGTATGTTGTCACGGCCACGGGCGGCGGGGACAAGGGCGATCTCGCGTTTTTGATTTCCCTCGCCGATGTTGACGTACTTGTCGATATAGTCGTCGTTTTCGAAGAGCTCGTCTGACGAGTCGTCGACCCACTCGTCAACTTCGAGCCCCTCGGGCCAAAACTCAAGCAATTCCATGCTGTCGGTCCAGTCCTCGTCAAAGGTTTCGCTGTATTCTTCGACAGCAGCCACACCCATGGCCAAGGGGACGAGAGCAAGACAACGAGCCTGAGCAGCAGTGTCAATAGTTGGTTATCGCTTGGAATTCGAATGTGGCACAAGACCTGAGAAGAGGTTGCCGCTGATCGTGGGATTACATACCATGCGCCGAACTTTGGTCCGGTCTTCTCGGTTGCGTGCTCTGTCATAGGTGCGTTGATGCGCTTTCTTCCACCTCTCGAAACCGCGATTCTCCTTATACGTCTGTCGTTTTTCTTTGTAGACCTCATTGAACTTCTTCGACTTCTTGTCTTCGACACATTTCTTCTGCTCTCCGTCCGGCTTTTGACCATTCGGACAGTCCTTACATTTACTGCAGTCATTCGGATTGATGATCTTTCCGGCTGGGCAGTTGTCAACGCAATTGTTGCAAGCCTCTCTATAGTCCCAAAACTTGACCTGATTGTTGCCCTGGTTTCCGCCTTGATTCTGACGCGTGTGTAGTTCGGAAGCGTACTTGTCGCGCCCAAAAAGCGTACCAGGATGGAGAAGCTCTGGAGGATAATGGGAAGCGATAACGTGGTTGACCATTACGAAGATGGCCTTGGTGGCTGAAGAAAAGCGCATGATGACGAAGACTTGGATACAGGTATCTGAAAGAACGGAATCAATATTGGGAAAGAATTGATAAGAAAACGAAAAAGAATGATAGATGGCCTTCTGCTCTTAAGTCTGTCAGCCAAAATGCATTGAACTCAAAGATAGTTCAAACATTGTTATCAGACTTGTACGTAGTGTTGGGTTCACGACGTGTGAGACCCGGAGGTCGCACCCAACAGTAACCCTGAGGGCACCTTCAGCTCATTAACGGGGTCCATGTACGGGGGCTGAATCCTCCACGGCACAGTTTCTCTCCTGCCTCAGGGTGACATGAGGCGGAGCATGCATATGCAGCAAGAGGTGTACACAACCTGAACTTGCCTAGACCTTGGCGACTGCGCGACGTTCGGGGGCGGGGCCGATTCGTTATCACCCGTGTCACTGACATCGATATTGTCCTTGGCATCAGACCAGAAATAGACCCAAAGTCGAAAACACGATACTTTGTCTACCTCCAAGTCTATGATATACACAACGACATAGCTACATAGGAAATACTTATTGGTACATCTGCGTTGTCCTCCAGCACGATGATTGGGGTCATGATACAGGGGTGATGGGGGCTTTTGACAAAAGACATGTTGCATGACACCCTCCCCTTTCCATTTTTTTAAATGAATATCTGAGAATAGCACTGTTTTTTGATGATAATACACTTGCTGATTCTCGTGTCGTGTCATATCTTTGATTCTCTGTGCCAATTGCAACCCATGTACTTGACAAGTCTTGTATGACGTGGTGGGAAGTTCTTCATATTAGCTTGATAGATGATTGATTGGCGATTGTCGATATTCAAGAAGTACATGCATCTATTTCATGAGCCAAAATTTCGATCCAGTGATGTAAAGGCGATGTTCCATAATAATTGCGAGGGTTCATTCCAACCCCCCCGGACTAAACACATGGACCGGCTACGAATGACTAGGAGCCTGAATACACAAACATGCATGTCTGTGCCTTGATGTCAACGTCGAAGTATATTCTGCAGATCTATGCGTAAAGATATTTGGACAGGGCTGTATTCAATGCTCTGATCCCCTGCAATTAGGAGGCTCAAGAGGGGCTAGGGGCGAGTCTTCCTCCATAAAAGCGCATGAGGAGAGAGGCAACATGAAGGTAGCCTTATGACACTTTGTTCATGAGACACTGGCGAAGTTTTTTTGCGTTATGATATATTAATGGACGAAATTCGTTGGCTTTTTCTACTCGTGCATAACAAACAGCCTCACGTGGGTCTCCAATCCCAGTGGCAACTGGAATGCAGGATTTCATTTGTATGAGCAGTATGTAGGGACGCACAGGCGCCCGTTTGCCCCTAGGGGATTTTAAGGCGTTTAAATATATCATCATCATCATCATCATCATCATCAGCCTCACGTGGGTTTGAGCAATTACTGATACCATTTCCTCACGAATGGAATTTGAAAGTTGCAAAGACATGATCTGCATTTTACACAGGTGGAATTCGATGTATGTGAGTTGTTTGATATGATTTAAATCTAACCAGGTTGAGTAGAAAGAAGTCCGAAGCATGACTCACGCGTGACGCATCACACGTAGCCTGGCTACCCATCAAGTACGTAAAGCGTAAGCATCCAAGTATGCAGTGAAACCCAAGACCTGCCCTTCTGTGAGTGATGTGAATTGACTTCTACATGAGTATGGAGCGTTTATGAATCTGGCATTGGGCCTTGAGCTTTAATCTTCAAGACACACATTAGCGCGATGTCCTTTGGGGCGGATGTGGGTTCGATATCGTACCACTCATGACATTCCAAACCTGAAAAGAACCGTAATTCGGGCCATCTCCGGTGCGCAAGCAACCGCCCTCGGCCTTGTCGATAATCGTCTCGGGATTGCAGTCGTCCGAAGCGAACATAACCACGTAATCGGGGTTTTCCCCATCGCCGAGGCCCTTGACAGTAAACGATTGGGCCACACCAACATGGTCGGTATGGCAGTCTGGGGAGGCCTCGACTTCTACAGAGCCGAGCGCCGCGCTGTTGCACGAGTTGCCATTGTAGAAAGTAAGTCTGTGCTTGAAACATGATGACACTGATGCAACCGCCACGGCGGTTGCCAGGAGTCTAATAGTGATGTGCATGGTGAATGGAGAAGATGTAAAGAGTTTGCGGTGCTGTATCAAATATCTTGCTTGATGGTAGTGAAGTGCTTAACCGTCAAACGAGAAGGCTTTGCGTGAGATTTGGTCGGTGGGTGATGAGAGGCTGGGCGTGACGTTGTGTCCTCACCAATTCTGTGGAGTGTCCCGTAGAATTTATAACATCAAGCCATCCTCGTTTCGAAATAATACAGGACCAGAAATACACCAAAGCCGATTGAAACTTTCAATCTCAAGCAATGTCGTAGATAGTACTTCATTGATCGATGTCATGTACAAGATGGTACCCGCGGCCGGCTGAAATGGGGGCCTACACGCGCCAACCTGCGTGTCTTGGCTGGGGGTCCGGAATAGCCGCTAGCCTTCAAGAGCCAAGACCCGCGACATGGGGGCGGCAAGATGCGGTGCTCAGCACTGGTTCAGCATACACTAAACATACCAAGAGGCCAAGCAGAAACAGTGTGGCTTGTGAACACCAGAGCATTGGCACCGCTGGCCATTGGTTCGTTGAGGTGAGGTGCGGCCAAGACTAGGTGCCGATTGACGAATGGGCAAAACAATTTTGCTTGCCCAGCCCAGCTATACAGCCCTGCGGCACAAGAATGCAGTCGTCTGAGAATTGCACACGCATATGCAGTCATACCAGCGTTACAATGATTCTTCTTAACATAGGTACTCCAAGATTTTGACGTTGCAAACTGCTCTTACGGCCCCCAGAAGTGTATGCGACACACGCTGAGTGCATGACCACGCGACATGTTATGAAATGCGCCGAGTTCCAAGATCCTTCGAGTATATTCCCTCGTCAATACAGCCTACATGGTCAGAGTCGAGCTCATGATGACTTCTGTCAATCCATTTGGGCGTGCGTCGAAGCCCCCAACAGCCGCATATTGCGTTCGTTGGGGGCTGCACACAATTCGAGACCAATTGCAGTTGTGGCATCAATTATACCATTCGACATGGCAATGGTTGTTAAAATGATTAAATAGTTGTACTTCTCCGCCAGGAAGCGGCTCGTCTGGAGTCATCATTCTCATCTAGCACTGCTCTCAAGTAGTCCGAGACTGAGCAACATCATCTTCATTGTCATCTACCTTTCTCTGACTTATCCTTCCACTCCTATTCTCATTTGCAGGTCGAAATTCATACAGTTTCTCGTCATGAAATTCTCCATTCTTTACGTACAGCTTGCATGGCTGACAGCCGCGGCAACCGCTGCACCGCAAGGAGGCGGCGGAGATGCATCCGACAACGGCGTTTCATGCAAAGCTTTCAAGCATTGGGACTGCGCAAATCCTCCACGCGTCGATGAAGTTGAACTCCTTGACCTAGGAGATCTGAGCCTTGAGGATGCACCAGCGAGAAGACTACGTCTCAGGGACGTCGACTTCTCCGACGTAGACGAAAAGACTGGATTCAATGTCACAGAGTTGATGAGAAGAGAGAGTGCCATCGAAACAGACGACAAAACTCTTCATTCGAAGATCTTGAGGTTACTCTTAGACCCTGAGGTTGTCGGCGACAAATCGGAGGTTGCGAACTTGTACTACAAACGACAAGCCGACGACGGGGACAGCGGCGACGATAGTGACAACGATAACAAGTTTGACGCGAATAAACCCGATAAAGTCTTTGCCGACAACAGCGCTGGCCCCGGGAGTGCACATACTTACAATATGTGTACTCCTAAGATGTCCTACAGAGTGCAGGGATACGAAGGTACCACGGACCTTTACGATCTGGAAAACTGGGGTGACTGTAAAAACTTCAACATCGTGTACAAGAAAAATACGATGAACAACAGGAATGGCCTACGAACATACATTCGGGAGCATATCTTGGAGAAGCAAATGCTCCAGATTTTTATTAACCAGAAGTTCAAGGGCCAAAAGGGAAGCCCCGTGCCTTCTTATGATACGAATGTCATTAAAACCCATTGCCACTATCTCCAGCGCTTCTGGGAGGGCAAAGGTAAATTAAGTCAAGTTGGAGAGAAAAAGGATAAGGCTTGGGATGCTGTAGCCAGAGCGTGGCCCTACAGAGAAAATAAGGATCATTCCAGGTAAGACGCCGAACCCCGCCTCGCATTTTGAAACCCTTCCTCTGTCCCCTTACTTCGCTTCTTTAAATAGGAATGAATACACTTGAACCCGAACTAACAAGCCATCAAGCGATGTTAACGACATTGTCTGGTTAGAGGAAGAGCTCAATGGTTATAAGGAAAGGGTATGTTCTTCCCTGTATTCAAACGTATGATAACGGCCTGGGGCAATCTCTCCCTTCTCGTTTTCTTAAAGAAGGTTACACGTTCAGATGGTTGACCTCTGACGTGAGAAAAGCAGGCATTCGATAGTTCCAAATCCTTAAGATCCGACAAGAAGATGAAAAGTTCTTTGCAAGACATCCACGAAGCAAAACATGCAGCGACTGCGTTGAGAATGACTATTCTGGTCGGCAAATACATGGACAACGATGGCATCAGCGCCATTTACAAGGCTCAAGCGCAGAGAGTTGCGGTTAAGTTCAACGAAGTCGAAGATGCTTTGGTCGTGAATTGGCAGGGTTCGGGAACGGAGTATGAGCGGCTTGATCTGTCCGGAAAATGGCTGCAATTTATGAAAGAATGGACGGACAGAACAAACAAAAAGCTGGAAGACTTTCTCCTCAAATATCTGCCGAGGGCTAAGCAGCTGATCAAAGAGGCAGATGACAAGGCTGCAGAGCTGAAGAAGGAGAAGAAGGAGCTCCCGAAAGATGACAAGGATCTACTGGATACGCTGAGGGCTACAGTGGAGGAGATCGAGCGGACAACAGGCCCCAACAAGCCAAAAGCTTTATTCAAGAATCCCTTCTAGATAGACCGACAGACAAGAGGGAGATCACAGACTCACACGCTAGTTCCTTAAGTTGAATTGAAATGCGAGAGTTTCGTTTCGTTATGGAGCAATAACAACATTGTGAGCGGGGGAGAAAAGACCATGTTTCAAAACAGATACAATACTCCATCCCCAGTGACAGACTGAAGTCAGACGCTCAGAACCTTGCAGGTGATAATTTTGGAAAGCAGTCAGTGCATTTTCAATATGTACTAGAATATACCAGCGTGCACAGCATGACACCTGCAGGAATGGAGCTCACGCAGCGGCAGCTATTAATAACATGCGCTGGTTAGCGCTCAGTGGCGCGGCGGGACCAGCCGACGGCCATGACCCCACTCCTGTCACCTACAGGTACAAATGGTGAGCTTGGCGTACACTGTACCCTGCGTACAAGGGGCGGGGCCAGCTTAGACTTCTTTTAATACCCGCTGCAAACCTGGACCTGGAGTATAGATAGAGATGGTACAAATCCACTGTTCCTGCCGCCTCGAGAGAAATCAGGGGTTATCTCCATTTATTTTAAACAAGCTCAAACCCCATTTCGTCCAGGCCATCACAGAACCGACCTTCAGTTACAGTTCCTAGTATCGCAAATTGCCCAGCACATCGTCAAGATGGACAAACTTGGTCTCGACATTATCTCCATGATCTTTGATGAGATCAGGCAGCTTCATCAGGCAGAAAGACTACAAAGAAAATATGCAAATTTTGCAGCGATTTCGCGCGCGTGGCAGGCTGTCGTGGAGCCTCAGACGATGAGATTTATCGATGTTCCAAGTTCGTCTGACGGCATGGCTTGGTTTTCCCGCATCTTCTCACGAACATATCGCCGATCGTACCTGCGAACCGTCATACTGTCGTCGAAGATGCCCACCAATGCCGCCACCGCCGAGGAGCATTGCCAGAATGAGGAAACCGTGGCTACGGATGTTTCGACACTGCTCCGCGAAATCCATCGCTGGGAGCAGAACCTGTCGGACGAGGCTCTTGAGCCATTGGAGCTCATACTCGTATCCGAATGGCCCAATAGAGAGACCCATCTTCACAGTTCCCCAGCCGAGGGTCGCTACCTCACGATGAGTGATGCTGACGTTGCCGAACTCCCAAGGCCGCGGCGCATAAAGCACTTCCAGGTCGGTGGTTGCTCGCCAGGCCTAGCCCTGCATCCGACGAGCTTGTGTCGGCTGGCATGTGTCTTGCCGCTCCTTGAAACGGTTGATCTTGAAATTCTTGATCCTGGGCACGGACGCCCACAAGTTCGCTTGCAACATCGCAATGCTCTCGCCGACGGAATCACTATGATTTCGAAGTCCTTACATGGGCTGAGAAGATTCAAGCTTCGGCAAGAGGGCGGAGACAGTCCTGACAATCACAGCTATCAGTGTAAGAATTTGCAAGACAAGCAGGGGGTCGATAAGCTCTGCGAGGCCATTCGGGTGCTTTCTCAGATGACTGGATTTCTGGAGCTCAAGCTGGACATTCCTAGCATCTCATCTGATCTTTTCTGGGATCATCGCCATTGCGCATCCGTTAGCGAAGACAAGTCCGTCTGGCCCTCTCTCAGGCGCCTCGAGATCGACTGTGGCATCGTGTTGCCCAGTGGACAATGGTATTATACCGGGGACCGAACGAAGGAAGGAGCTTTGCAGCAAGGGCGTGAAGACGAAGAATTCGATACAGACTTTGGAGTCATGAGTTCAGGACAGGAGAGCGACGGCTCAGACGCGGAGGACGACCCGGCCTGGCTATGGCCACAACATTTGTGGCGCATGGAACCGGACCCGGAGACTATGAGCCCACTGGCGATTAGCATGGCTGCCGCTGTGCGTCGGATGCCGAATCTGCAATCTGCTACTCTTCATATGGATTTCTCCTCCAGTAATTGGCGGGCCATTTGCCTCCAATGCGTGGAGCCCAACGGTCGCTTTCCAATCTACGATGACGATGGCGAAGGATCGGCGTTTCGCAGATGGCGAGCTGTAGTTGAGAGGAACGTGCGGTGGAAGGCGCCCTTGGAGATGGCGAGGGAGACGGAAGCCTGGACGGGAAAGGACCCAATTAGGGTTCAAGTCGATTAGTGGTCCTGATAGTGAGCAATTCTAGTCGGGGTCTGACCACTTTGCCTGGCCATGAACCTACACAGGCCCCTGATCCCCCGTTCTTTGCCTTGGCCTCATTTGGTCAATCAAGCTTTCTTTCTTCTCTCCACATGCTCCAGGATCTGAAAAGGCTATACCTAAGAACGTTCAACATGAATAGCGTGATTCTCGCAACATGCCCACCGCGCGCATTATGTGAAAGGAAAGAGCGTAGTTCTCCTCTCGAATGCCGCTTCATCGTGGCAACTATGATAGTGGGTGTCAGGCCACCCTACGGAGCCGCGAGGGGGCCGCTAAATAAGGAGGCCGTTCAGGGGGCTAAGGGCCACGAGAGGACGCATATATAGGCTCCGGAGGGCCCTCCAAGCTGCGGAGGCCAGAATTCAGATGTATTCCGATCCTATACCTATATTCTAACTACCTATGGACCCCGTGGAAGACCCCTTCACTCTGCTCTAAACCACGCTCTGACGATGGGCTTGCCTCCCTCAAGCATGATCCACAATCTGGCTCTCGACAAAGCACTACCGCGATCTTCATATACATCGCTGTAAAGTTCTCTTACTGCCCGATCTTCCTTGATAGCGGACTCAATCTAATTGAAAGGGTGCGATGGTCCTCGCGAGCTGGTCCAGCCCGGAGCTCCGATCCTCGCGTCGACCTGAAAACACATGAACACCCTTATAAAACAAGTGTCTGTCGGAACTATTTATTTGTCCCTCAAGACATTGATTGTAGTTGAAGCCCTTAAAAGGAGGGGAAGGGCAAACTGCCGTGCCATCGAGGATTCACATGACGATGACCGGAACGACGGAACAAGGCAGCTCAACCCAGCAATTACGAGACAGAGAGGCAATAGGATGAAACGCAAGGAAGCAAAATTTGCCAGTCCAATTCCAAAGCTATACTATGCAGTTACAGTGAGTGAGTCCAAAAAGTCGAATGTTGATACATTCCCAGCGAAGAGAGAGCACACGCAGCAAAAGGCCGAGTTCATGAGGGAAGACAGTCATCCTCCCAACCAAATTAAGCCGCCAAGCCCAGAGACGTGAGCTCAGAAGTCGTTACAACTGAAAGCAACCTTCAACCTGACATCACTCTCAGCATCATTGTCTACATGGACACGAGACAGCTCTCCGCTCAGCACATACGACCATACCTACTGGAAAGCTCGGGATCCCGTCCGCTCTCCCATC
>NW_021167500.1:0-11300 GCF_003724135.2 Verticillium nonalfalfae | reverse complement strand
AAATCTTTATATTTAGCTTTTTTATAATTATAAATATAATAGTATTTCGATTTAAATTCTAAATATCGCTTAATAAATAATATAATCTAATTCTTTCTAATATATCTATTAATATATATATAAAGTAATCGATTAGCTATATTTATTATATAAGCTAATTAAAGTAAGAATCCTTATAATTCGAGTTTCTTTATATATTAAAGAATCTCGGATTCTTCTAAATCGTTTAATCGTTAAGAATTAAATATTATACTATATTAAGCGTAAATCCTATTAAATTATTAATTAAATATTATTTATAGAACGTTAAAGGTCTTCGTAATTAACTTAATACTTTAATTTAAAGTTTATTTAAAAGCCTAGATCGTACTACGAATATGCTCTTTAATAGAAAGCGATTCTATATTAGTAGGTAGAGTTATTATATCTTAAATATATCGATATATCGAGTTACTATAGGGTAGTCTACTCGCCCAGGTAGTCTACTCGCCTAGGAAGTATATTACCTATCCTTATATCCCTATTTATTTTATCTTTATTAATTAAGTAGTATATTTATATTAGATAGCTTATTATTATATTTTAATCCTATTAAGTTAGATTATATATTATTATAACCCTAATATCCTAGTAATCTATTATCCGAGGATTACTTAACCTAGTAATCCTATTATATAATTATTCCTTAGTAGTCCTTATCTTATTACTCTTAGGACGTTCTAATATAGGGCTACTTATAGCCTACTATTTAGCCCTTAGTTATTATATTTAGCTAATATTATAGATAGTTATAATATATTAAGTACTTAATCTTAGATCTTTTTCTATTACTTAATAAGTAAGGAATACTTAACTATCTTAAGAAGGTATTTCTATAATTAATTATAGAGAAAAGTAAAGTAGAATATTAAAGTTTAGAGAATAATATAAAAGTAGTCTACTTATTATAGTAGTCTACTTACTATATATATATATTAGTTAGAGTTAGGTAGCCTATTTACTTATCTAGCCTACTTACTTATTATATATATTAGCGTAATTAAATTTATTTAATGAAATAAGCTCTTTATTTAGGAAATAACTCCCTTTTTATAGTAAATAAGGGTTATTCGAGGGATATTATAGATTGAAGCTATATAGTAGTTAGATAATAAGTAAAGGATTTCTTTCTATAGCTTAAAGGGTAAGGTTTAATTAAGATACTAAAGGTAGCCTACTTATATATATAGCTTACTTACTAATAGACTATACTATATTAATATAATTTAGCTTTTATTTTAGCTACTAGAGGAGTTATAGGACCCTAACTCCCTATAATAATTAATCTAAGCTTTACTTTATATCTATTATAATAAGTCTATAATACTTTATAATATTTTATTATTTTAGAGTTATAACCTAAGCTTCTATTAAGAATAATATTAATCCTATAATAGTATTCCCCTTTTAGAGCCTATTCGTTTATAATAACACTAACTACTAAGTTAATATAAGGCTATATTTAATATCCTTAATGTAGTAAACTTACTATACTCGTATATTACTTGAATCCTAATCTATTTACTTTCCCGAGTTCAGGCCGTATTCCATTAACCAGTTATACACTACTTACTATAATAAGTGCAATTGCGTATGCCTTTGTACTACATAGTACTATAGACGTCATCCACACTCCTTTGCGAGCGCCGATTCTCGGAGACGCAATTCAATCCCATTTTCGGAATTGAGTCATGGCCAAACCGCAACTCTCCCCCACCATCGGCCTCTGACCAAAGCCTCACCCTCGACAATCACTGAGCTCATGATCCTTCTTCTACACCTCAATTAAGTTCGGCAAGCTCTCCGAGCGAAGAATCGATCATGAGCAGTAGCAACAATACAGAGCCGACACGAATCGCCATTCTGGGGACGGATAATATTGTCGTCGACCATGGCATTTGGCTCAATTGGGTGACTAAGGATCTTTTTGATAACGTCAAATCGTCGACCTACGTTCTTGTCACGGACACAAACCTGTATGACACCTATGTGCCTCCTTTCAAACATGCTTTCGACGGCGCTACCGACACCACCGCCGGGCCTCGCCTCCTGACGTTGGCTATCCCACCTGGTGAAATATCCAAATCCCGACAATCAAAGGCGCATATCGAGGACTGGATGCTTTCGCAACAATGTACGAGAGATACGGTCATCATTGCATTGGGTGGTGGAGTCATCGGCGACATGCTCGGCTATGTTGCGGCTACATTCATGAGAGGCATTCGCTTTGTACAGGTCCCAACGACGTTGCTCGCAATGGTGGACTCGTCCATCGGCGGCAAAACCGCAATCGACACTCCCATGGGCAAAAACCTGGTCGGAGCTTTCTGGCAACCCTCACGCATTTATATTGATCTTGCATTCCTCGAGACGCTACCTTCGAGAGAGTTCATCAATGGCATGGCCGAGGTCATCAAAACAGCAGCTATATGGGACGAGAACGAGTTCACCGCACTAGAAGCCAATGCTTCAAGCATCGTCGCTGCTGTGAACCAGCCCACTGGACCCGGGAGACTGTCGCCCATTCGCGAGATACTAAAGCGAATCGTATTGGGTTCCGCTAGGGTCAAGGCTGAGGTAGTATCTAGCGACGAGCGAGAAGGCGGTCTTCGCAACTTGCTCAACTTCGGACACTCCATTGGCCACGCCTACGAAGCTTTGCTCACGCCACAGCTGCTTCATGGCGAGGCGGTTGCAATTGGCATGGTTAAGGAAGCGGAATTGGCCCGGTATCTTGGCGTTTTGCGCCCAAGCGCTGTCGCTCGGCTATCGAAGTGCATTTCAAGTTATGGTCTACCCACCTCTCTCAGCGATAAGAGGGTGATCAAATTAACAGCGGGCAAAAGATGCCCTGTTGATATACTTCTTCAAAAAATGGCGGTGGATAAGAAAAATGATGGCAGGAAGAAGAAAATTGTACTGCTCTCAGCGATTGGGAAAACCCACGAGCCCAGAGCTACCACTGTCGAAGATGCCGCGATCAAGGTCATGTTGTCAGCTTCTACCTTGGTTACACCTGGCGTGCCAACAAAGCTTGCTACAACGGTGACCCCTCCTGGGTCCAAAAGTATTTCAAATCGTGCTCTCATCCTTGCCGCACTCGGCGAGGGAACATGTCGCATCAAGAACCTTCTACATTCCGACGATGTCGAGTTCATGCTTACAGCCATCACCCGGCTCGGTGGAGCTTCATATGCTTGGGAAGATGCCGGCGAGGTTCTGGTCCTCACAGGAAAAGGGGGCCAGCTCCGAGCCAGCAGCGACCCTCTTTACCTTGGCAACGCTGGAACAGCCTCTCGATTCTTGACCACCGTAGTGGCTCTGTGCAGCCCTGCGGACGTCTCGTCAACCGTCTTGACAGGCAATGCTCGCATGCAGGTAAGGCCCATTGGGCCACTTGTTGATGCGCTCCGAAGCAACGGAGTTTCTATTGACTACCTCGGTCCAGGCAAGAGCCTGCCGCTCCGTATCGATGCTGCGGGCGGGTTTGCTGGCGGCGTCATTGAACTTGCGGCCACTGTATCGTCTCAGTATGTGTCATCAATCCTCATGGCTGCTCCGTACGCAAAGGAGCCCGTGACATTACGTCTTGTGGGAGGCAAGCCAATTTCTCAGCCCTACATCGACATGACACTGGCGATGATGGAAACCTTTGGGGTACAGGCCGAACGGTCGAGCTCCGACCCCAATACCTACCATATACCCAAAGGAACATACAAAAACCCTGCCGAATACACCATCGAGAGCGACGCCAGCTCGGCAACTTATCCCCTTGCAATTGCAGCCATCACGGGCACCACATGCACGGTGCCCAACATCGGATCCTCGTCGCTACAGGGCGACGCGCGCTTTGCAATCGATGTACTCCAGCCTATGGGCTGCACCGTTCAGCAGACCGCATCATCAACAACAGTCACGGGACCAGCTCCTGGTGGATTGCTAGGCCTTCCGCATGTGGATATGGAACCGATGACTGATGCGTTCCTGACGGCGAGTGTGTTGGCAGCGGTGGCCGCCGGGACCACTAAAATTAGTGGCATCGCCAACCAGCGAGTCAAGGAGTGCAACAGAATTGCAGCCATGCGAGAGCAGTTGGGGAAATTTGGCATTGCTACAGACGAATTTGACGATGGTATCATTGTGACCGGACAGCCTCTGGATACTCTCAAGACCCCCGATGCCGGAGTTTTCTGTTATGATGACCATCGTGTTGCCATGAGTTTCAGTGTTCTGTCTACAGTGGCTAACGCCCCGGTCACGATACTCGAACGCGAATGCACAGGGAAGACCTGGCCGGGTTGGTGGGATACTCTGTCGCAGTCTTTCGGCCTTCGCCTTAACGGAGATGACAAGCATCCTGGGGCCGAAGGTCACCACCAGCAGGATCACACGACTCGCTCAGTCTTCATCGTCGGCATGCGAGGTGCAGGCAAAACCACGACTGGAAGGTGGATGGCCAAGTTATTGAAACGACCCTTCATCGATCTTGATGAAGAACTTGAGCGAAGGTCAGGCATGACCATCCCCGAGATGATACATGGCACGAAGGGATGGGAAGGCTTCAGGCGTGATGAGCTGCAATTGCTCCATGACGTCATGAAGAATCAAGCAAGCGGTCATGTCTTTTCATGCGGTGGCGGCATTGTCGAATCGCCAGAGGCCCGAAAACTTATCATTGCCTACAAAGAGAAAGGCGGCTGTGTGCTGCTGGTGCACCGGGATACGAAGCAAGTGGTTGACTATCTGCTTCAAGACAAAACACGTCCAGCTTATCGCGAAGACATCGAAGATGTCTATTACAGGAGGAAGCCACTGTACGACGAGTGCAGCAATTTCCAGTACTTTAGCCCACATCCGGCTGCTTCCGTGGCTTCCAGGGACGCGCCGCTGGACTTCAAATGTTTTGTAGATGCCATCTGCGGTGACGGTTCGAAGGTCACCAAGATGACGGCCAAGGAACAAAGTTTTTTTGTTTCACTAACGGTGCCTAGTGTCGACTCTGCTGTCGATGTCATCCCGCAAGTTGTTGTCGGTTCAGACGCTGTCGAACTTCGGGTCGATCTGTTGCAGGATCAAACTCCGGAATCGGTTGCGAGGCAAGTGTCAGCTTTGCGGTCTGCTGCAGGGATGCCCATCATCTTTACCCTACGAACTGTGTCTCAAGGCGGTCGTTTTCCAGATGCGGACCATACGCAAGCCCTCAGCCTTTACATTCTTGCACTTCGCATGGGTGTTGAATTCATCGACCTAGAGATGACGTGGCCAGAGCATATCTTGCAGACCGTCACAAATCTCAAAGGCCGATCGCGGATCATCGCATCGCATCACGATCCACGAGGTGAGCTTTCCTGGAAGAATGGATCGTGGACCCCTTTCTACAATCGCGCACTGCAGTGGGGCAGTGTAATTAAGCTGGTCGGCACGGCACAGTCGATGGAGGACAATTATGACTTGGCGAGATTCAAGTCCGACATGCTCGCATCTCATCCAACGCCTGTCATTGCTCTCAACATGGGTGCTCTTGGCAAGCTCAGTCGCGTGTTGAATGGGTTCCTCACGCCCGTGTCCCACCCAGCGCTTCCTTTCAAAGCGGCACCCGGTCAACTGTCAGCTGCTGAAATCCGCCGGGCGTTATTCCTACTCGGAAACATAAATGCTCAGTCCTTTTATCTTTTTGGCAAGCCCATCTCGAAATCAAGATCGCCCGCACTTCACAATTCTCTGTTCAACCTGACCGGGTTGCCCCACAAGTATGGTTTGGTTGAGACTGACCAAGCGGATGAGGTCGCGGCCGTCATTCGCGAGCCTGATTTTGGCGGCGCGTCAGTCACCATTCCACTTAAGCTGGATGTAATGCCGCTTCTGGATGAAGTCTCTGAATCAGCAAAGGTTATTGGTGCCGTCAACACAATCATCCCTATCCCTCTTGATGGAAGTCAGAAACGCCGCCTTCTCGGCGACAACACAGATTGGCGGGGCATGGTGCATTGCCTTGAGTCCATCGGCGTGGCTTCTGAATCGACTGCAAGCACAACGACAGCTTCTGCGCTGGTGATTGGCTCGGGTGGCACAACGAGAGCAGCTATCTTTGCTCTGAAGTCTCATGGCTACCACCCTATCTACATGCTGGCTCGTAACGAGCAGAGCCTCGAGACCATTCGAGCGTCATTTCCGACTGACTTTGACCTTCGAGCACTCGGGGGTCCTGCCGAGGTCTCCACGTTGGCCGTAGCGCCCACCGTGGTCATCAGCACGATCCCTGCAGACAAACCCATGGACCCATCGCTGCGTGAAACACTCGAGGTTGTGTTGAATAGCCCTGTGAGCGAACAGCGAACCCGTGTGTTGCTGGAAATGGCATACCAGCCGCGTCATACTGCGGCAATGCGCCTAGCCGAGGATGCGGGCTGGCGTACGATTCCTGGCGCAGAGGTACTTGCTGCGCAAGGATGGCATCAAGTAAGTGACCCAAAGACTACAGGAACAATGTGACTTGCTGATTCACATTGTACAGTTCCAAATGTGGACAGGCATCACACCCCGATTCATCGACGCCCAAGCAGCAGTGAACGGTGACGAGCTTCCAACTTCCACCAACTAGCCATAAGTTAACCGCGCCGGCTTTAACGGAATGTATGGACGACGATTGATTGCGAAGTGCACATGGAAAGTTGTGTCCGTCAGCTCTGAACGCTACGCATCTGTGAACACCCTAGATGTCCTGCCTTACAATGTGGGAACGTCTGGAATCCCCACATCACATCGCTCAATCAATGTAGGGGTGTAACTGTTACGCGGCCGAATCCAAAACATGAGGCAGTGTTCTCTAGTTATATCGACAATGCACAGCTCGTAAATTGATTATATGGCGTCTATGTCTCAAATCGTAGTATCGTTCAACATAAAATCCCACTCATAGATCGCTTTTTCCATGGACCAATGTCCTATTCTATGCCTTCCAAATTCAAAGTACAACCATTGTGACAACTGTGTCGCCGCGTCTGGCGCAACTAAATCATCACCACCTTCGTTGAGCGCTAAGCACTCCATTTTCGTGTTTTTTGGTGAGACAAGTGAATATTATACAAATTAGATTTGCGTCGAACTATACGGAGACAAATGGTCCGGATAGTATCGACTCATGTGCTTTCTCATCGCACCACCGTGGGCGCGTGAAATTGGTGTAAGAGATTTGTGGCACCAATATACGTCATGACGCGTCGGGGGCGTCAGGGTGTCGCGCAAGCGATACATTTAGACTCGGTTGCCATATTGCTGACGAAGTGTAAACTATGGGCGCGAGCGTCAATGGAAAGCGATGATGATGCAACCGCATGTCTACCAAGACCTCGTGCGCCGACAAGATCGGCATGTCGCACAGACAGATGTCGTCAATGGCTCCTAGACATTGGCCATGACCAATGATTGTGTGCTAAAGCCCCGCTCGCTCATGAACTGGGGTGTCCGCCCTCGAAGACTGTCGAAACGGGTCTCGTCCATCCGAGTGGAGAAGGCGCATGCAGGGCTCAGCAGAAAATGACGCCATGATGTCATTGGGTGGGTCCAAGTAAATTTTCAGGGTCCTTTGATGATGTCATGGTATGAATGACAACGGGGTCGTCGAGACCCTGAAGCCACTGATTCCCAACTCAGAAGTGATTGGCATCTACCGCAGCCATCCTGACGGAGAATTCAAATGTGGTTTCCACGTCTGCGATATTTGCCAGGGAGTTCCACATCAGGGTGACACACCCTGTAGTGTCTTGTCAGGGCGTCAGCCCGGCTGAACGTCTTTTCCTCGCTACAGAGATCGCACCGCACTTTCTGCTTCCGAGCATTGTGAATAGTATCCTCGTGCCGAGTAAGGTCGTATGGTCTTGAGAATATGGTGTTGCACGATTTCCCGGTGCTAGGATTGATCCTGTCGCAGCGATGCGGCCCAGCTTGACTGTTCAGAAGATTGGCAGCAGCATCCACAGGCTCGGATTTGGTGTCGACGTGTTTCGGCGGCATGCCCAAGCCATGAGGCTGGCGATGCCCCTCTCTCTTGTGCTTTTGCAACAAAACGGGTGTCTCGAAGCGCAGAGTACATCCGTGATATGTGCAAGTGTATGTTCCGCCATCGGCAGCCGCACCGGCAGGCTTCGAGAGTGCCGCTGGCGTGGCCGATGAACTACTTGAGCTGGATCCCGCAGGGCTGACTTGTGATGTTGCCTGCTGGTGTTGCTGAGCGTGAGCGATAAACGGATAGTGCTGCGGAATTTGTACGCTTGCGGGTAAACGTTGCGCCATGTAGGGGAATGTAACTGGAGGCCCATTCGCAGCAAGATGTCTCGAGAAGTCAGTCAATTGCTCACTTGATGCCTGATCATTGGAGGGTAGCTGTGAAACCCCAAAGTCCGTAGGGTTTGGTTGAGTAAACAGAGATGGGAAGTTAGAATCCGCATCGCATCCCTGAAACTCTAGCATAGCATCCTTAGGCGAGATAGTCTTTGGCGTATCTGGCTCCGCTTTCATCGCGAACTGTTGCCTGGCTAATTGGGCTTGGCGATCTGCGTTGTCTTGCTCGCGCATGCTGTGTGCCGAGTTGAAGCGGAGTCGTGATGCCTGCATGTTGTTCGTGAAGTCTTGGACCGGGCCAGGAGCCAGTGGGGAGCCGTGACGGAAGGGTGACCTGTCCCGTGTTCCTATTGAGGTGGGAGAGTGAACGGCATTCAGGT
This sequence comes from Verticillium nonalfalfae, assembly GCF_003724135.2. Taxonomy (NCBI): domain Eukaryota; kingdom Fungi; phylum Ascomycota; class Sordariomycetes; order Glomerellales; family Plectosphaerellaceae; genus Verticillium; species Verticillium nonalfalfae. The sequence continues at coordinate 2,541 of NW_021167500.1, read as the reverse complement.
GTTGGCTGTTGGCTGCCTGCAACCGCTGTGTGAATATATCGTTGTTGGGTGACACGGCCAGCTGGCTCTGGGGCGAAGACGCGGATACAATGTTGAAACTGGGACTGTAGAGTTCATCGCTGTAAATGTCCGTCATGGTGCGGTCTAGTTTGGGCGGTTCCGGGAGAACTGCGGGTGACGTGTGAGTATTTGAGTGCACTCCCTGTTGCCACTTGTACCACTTACCAGTTCGTCGTCTTCGGTCGTCGTCAGGTTCACCGGTCGTGGGTGTAGCTGGTGAATCACCGCCCGCCGTTGAACTTGCCACAGAAGTCGGATGAGACCTTGAATGCACGGGAAATTCCGGCGCTGGAAGTAATGACTTGTCCGTCCGCGGACGTTGCATTGCAATAGCGACTGGATACCCCATGTCGGAGTGGTCCATTCCGCCAAAGGCATGATAGCCGGAGTACAAGCCACCTTCCTGAGTACCGTTCATGGCTTTGCTCAACTGGTAGTACTGAGCACCTCCGTCATGTGCCTGGGCATCGTTGTAGTGGTCATTTGCTGAGTCGGTAATGGCGATCTGCGGGTTGGACGTGCTGTGGTTGTAAGGGGACGCAGGGCCGGCGGAGCCCAGTGAAGACAACGATGATTCACGCTGGTGGGGGAGGCGGCCGATGGGCCTGGACGTGTACTGGTTGCCCAAGGTCCATGATGTTTCCGACGGCATCAGATCAGGAGGGTTGTTGATGCTGAGGGAGGTTTCGTCGAATGTCGTGGCGGGTGTCGACGAGGAGGGGAGCGCCAGGAAGTTGGTGGTGCGAGGCCTCCGGGGGGTGGCAGTGGGTGAGGCCGCCGCAGGAGTTTTGTAGTGGAGGGCGAAGTCGGGAGCGAGTGTGTAGAGCGACTGAGACTGAGCGCTGTCTTCCGATGTGAACAAGTCAAAGTCGAAGTCCTGGGGGTTGACGAGATCGAGGGGTTGGTCGTCTTGCTGTTGTCGGAATCGAGGATTAGATGAGACCGTGAGAGGCCGGGATGATAGCATGTTGTGACGTTTGTTGGGGATTTTGGATTTAAGCGTCAGGAACGGTGGCAAAGATCGGGGGGGCGGCTTCTTAAATACAACTCAGGAAAAGTTGGAAGATTGTCCAGGTATATGGGATGGGTGGGTGTACATGAGGTAGGCGGGCAGGGCCGGAGGGTGGGGTGATTTTTCAGGGTCCATAGACCGTACATGATGGGCGCCGAGATCCCTGACGATTGATCCATGCAAGCGCGGACGACGACAGGGATCAACGCATTTCCATCTCAGACCCGTCAGAATGCCAAGTCATCAATCAGCAGGACTGGAGGCCCCGGAGGTACGTACCCCCGGGGCCTTTACCTAGCTAGATCACCAAGATTCCTTAGCGACTTACCAATGCAGTAGTGATCGATCGAAAGCCTAAGTCCGACATGGCCATGATGACATGGAAAGCCGGGGAATCTCGTTGTTGCTTCGGCCATCGGCCACCCACCAGTTCCAGGTTCCGTCACTGCACCCCCCCCAGGCGGACCTTACCCTCATTCCCGTACTTGTGTTTCCGTGCCTGTCCATGTTCGCGCTCTCGAGGCCTCGGCCGAGGCCTCGAGTTCTGGCTGCCTGGATGGGGGGGACGCAAGTCTGGGTCATGCCGGCATTTGGTCACGAGGTCAGTGACTAAAAGTCATTCTTTCGCAACAGCCCTACGGAGTGACGCTTCGCAGCTTGCGAGTCGAACTCGCGCATGGCCCCTCTTCCCGTGTCTGCAGACTAGGACTCGGTTTTGCCCCGAACAGCACCGAGCCAGCTGTGCCAGGTCTTGGGAAAACGTAACTGGGGTGGTGGGAACGAGGAACGAAGGAAACAAGTGGGAAGGGTTGCGCCCAATGTAGGGTGACGTATTCACTTTGGCTGTACCTACGACGATGACTCCTCCAATGGTCGGCGGGACTGAAGTGGGTCCTGGAGAACAGTCGGCCTGCCTCCCGCAGGCCTGGCCCGCTGAGGCCGAAGCCAATGCCCTTGTCGCGCTGTTGCTCGCTGTTGCTGTGAGCTGTGCACCGCCGCGCCACATCTGGCCATGCGCTTGTGGCTCAATAGGTCCATACATGTTCCCTTTCTCCTCTGGACGGCGGTGCAACGTCACCTTTGTAGCGGCCGAAAGCTCTCGCTGGTCCAGCTACACAGGGGCCACGGGCACTACGGTCTGTCCTACACAGCCTGTATGCATGCATGGTGATTTCGGGGGAAGAGGGTGTGTGTTTTGTCTTCCTAGTTTCTCCCTTGTTTCGTCACCACCGAACGAGAGCGATAGGCTGGCTGCCTCGCCTCGTCGTTCGGTGTGAATGGTCAGGCATAGAAGAAAGGAAAGAACGTGCGCTCTGCCCTTCTAGCGCGTCTGCAGACGGTTGACTTCGTCTGCGCATGCAGTCAAATATTTTCCCATCAGGTGATTGCAAGCTTCGATGACTGCTACGGAGGGTCAGCGGCTTGGCGTGTTGTTGTACGACTCTAGCCGGTGGCCTTGCCTCGGGGGG
>NW_021167499.1:0-11444 GCF_003724135.2 Verticillium nonalfalfae | reverse complement strand
CTGCTCGAGCACCAAAACATCACCACCTTGGTCCTCCGAAAGCCTCCCGGTTTCCGATAGCAGTGAAGCGCCGTCCCCCGAAACGACATTTGCCCTCGACTCTGTCTCGTCGCTGATTCTCGGCTTTTGACTTCTTGCTCGCTAGCAGGCCATCCAGCACAGCAAGCACCGGACCCTTCCGGGCCCTCATCCGGCCCACGGGCGCACCTTCCTCCATCGCTCAGCTTGGTACTCCCCCAACTCTTTCTTCCTCCAACTCACCTCAACCCAACTCAACTCACTTCACCTCATCGTCGCCATCCTCGAGACCACATCGATCGGGTCCTCGACGACGCTCCTGATCCTCCTCTCACCTTTCGCATTTTCTTCGTTTTCACCGCACATCGCAGCCATGTCTTCCGGCGTGGTCCGCTCTACCGCCCTGAGGGCCGGCGGCGCCTGTGTGCGATGCCGCAAGGGCAAGACCAAGTGCGTCTACGAGAACGGTCGCGCTCCTTGCAAAAACTGCGCCAAGGGCATGCACGAATGCTATCTGCCATCCGAGTCGATGGGCGGCGCGTCGCCGGCTCGACACGCCTCGCATCGTCCCGCCAGGGAGAGTCTGCCTGCTGTGGGCGCCTCAAACCCCGACACGCGTGTCGCGAATCCGGCCGCCGTTACCTCGCGTCACGGTCAGGCCATTATCGCAGAGAAGTGAGTCTCTACCCTTTTTTTTTTCTTCTTTCCCTCTGCATCGATCATGCAATGGTCCGTTGCCTGCGCCTACGAAACATCGAGCCGTCATTCCTACCCCCCATCTCGCACTCTCGTTGGGGTTTCTTGTCCCTCGTGCTCCGTCATTTCCTCAAGACGGCCGCCCCCCGGGCTTGGCGACCCTAACCACCAACCTCACTGGCTCACCTTTCTCCCTTCCCAACGCCCTCCCCCACCCGGTCATCTGCCCATCTCCCATGGCCCCACTCGGAGACTCATCCTCGGCCCGCCTTCATCTCATCCTCAACTCATCCCGTGCCAAGGCTAACCCCAACCCCCCCTCAACAGGCTCACGCCCGAACTCGTCCAGGAATGCGATCGTGTCATCTCCAAGACATATCCCGCCTGTGTCGTTTTCCACAAGCCGACCTTCCTCGGTCAGCTGAAGACCTCGTCTATGGACCCGGCCCTAGTCTACGCTCTTCTCACCTGTGCCGCTCGGTAAGTTCTCCGACATGCGTGATTCCCACCTTGGTCCCATGACAGATTGGGACGGGCCAGCTCCAGTGCCGGCTCGGTCGTCTCTCGACGACCGGCGGGTTTCCGATCACGCCCTGGCCCCCTCGGTTCTTGGCCCTCGGGCTCACTTGACGCAAGCAAGCCCGCTAATGCCGACGTAGGAGCTCACCCACGTTGATCCGTCGATATGGCGCCCAGTCGGGTGGTGGTGCCACGGGCGCCGCAGAGCACTTTGCCGCCAAGGCTATGTCCATGATCAACCACAACCTCGATGCCCCATCCCTGGCTGACATTCAGGCCATCTGCCTCGTTATTATCCACGAGTGGGGCTCGAGAAACGCTGTCCGTGCCTACATCTACCTCGGCCAAGCTACGCGCATGGTCCAGATGTATCGTGTCATTCATAGCCACCACGCCGACCCCGGAACTACCGAGCGCTTCCTCGAGGACGAGTCCTTCCGTCGCGTTATCTGGCTGCTCTACATCCTCGACTGCCTCTTGACGAGCCACCCTGGTCGCCAGCCCGCTCTTTCGGGTGCCGACACCATCGACGTCTCACTGCCATGCACTGACATGAACTTTGCCTTTGGCAACGCCGTCTTCGTCCAGACTCTGAGCCTGACCGACCCCCCTCGCCTGCCTCCCGGCGCCCATGTCGACAACATTGGCGAATTTGGCCACATCGTCATGGCCACACGAATCTGGCGTGACGTCATCCAGATGCTGATGAGCACGTCGACCGAGACGTTCAGCGACGCCACGTGCAGCCAGATTATGGGCGCCATTGACGACCTGCGCCGCTCTCTGCCCATGCAATATGCCGACAAGCCCGGCCAGGTCAATCTTCACATCACCATGGGGTCCGGTTTCACGTACGCCATGCTGCACTGCATGCTGCACTGCTCCTCCATCTTCATCAACCGCCGTCGCCTGCTGCAGTATGTGACGGCTCACGATTTCAACCTGGAGACGTGGCGTGTTACGCCGCAGTGCCACGAGCTCATCGACCGCCTCTTCACATCGTGCCACAGCACCATCGCCATGCTGACGGCTCTCGAGACGGGCTTTGAAAAGGAGGCCAACCTGTGCTTCCCCATTGTCATGCTCTTCTCCGCCTTCACCGCCAGCGCCACCGTCGCTTACCTCTCCCTCAAGGCCTTGACGCCCCCCAACGCCGTCGAGACGGCCGCCCACATCGTCCGTGACGGCCTCCGGTTCATGCAAGACGGTGTCGAGACGTGGCCTCTGATCGCATCGTGGCTGCGTCACCTGACGGTCATGCACCGCGTGCTGGCCAACGACGGTTCTGCTCCGATGCCCCAGGGAGGACCCGACCACCCGATGGTCTCGATTAAGGACGAGGCCGCATCGAACCCCGACTCGAGCAGCCACGCCGATGCCATGGACTACGACCAGGTCTCTTCCCACGGTCCCGCCCATAGCGCGCACAACCATGCCGGAAGCGTCAGCGAGAGCGGAAGGGATAGCGAACCCCCGGTGCCGCTGCCCCGCCGGCCCGGTGTCACGACCATCAACGGCGGCTCTGGAAGCATCGCTGGAACGCCTGCTACCACCAACAGCCCACCGCCGGCGCCGGCGTCGGAGCCCAAGCGCTCGCCATCGGCGGTGCCTGCGCCTCCGAGCAACGGCAATGGGACCCACGAGACCGAGCGTCCCTCCAACCCTGTGCCGCAAGACATGACGGCTGTTGAGCTCTGCTCGGCCTTTGAGCGCCAGCTCCTGGAACTGGACGACCTTGCTGCCTTTATGGGCGGCGGTGTATGAGGTCCTTTCGTCTTGTTATTTTTCGTTTTTGTTTCGACGTTGTCTTACATGATCACATGGGTGTTAGGATGGATGGAGATGGGCCGTGACCAGGGGGCTGAGTGTGCTAGGTTGGGAATGTGGGAAGCGTAATCGTATCGGCGCCCGGAGTCACATGGTCGTTAGGTAGCTAGGAGGCGTTGCCGACATATCGCTGCATGCATATACCCTGTTCACAGTTGCGTGTCGTTTGAGGTTCGTGATGTCGCCGTGGTGATTTGTTGTGTGTGGGACGCGAGAACTCAAACGACCTGGTCGCTGTCACAACGTCGCGCCAGGCGCTGCCTGCCTGCTTTTGAAGAGGCCTCGCAGTGTTTCTACAGTCCCTCGTTGCTAACGTGGCTGGAACAGGATTATCCCCAAAGTATGGTCCTTTGCCCTGCCTGTCATAGGGTTGCCACGTCTCGATAAGCCGATGAAGCAAGGCGTCAGAGTGGATCTTGCACGCACGGCCTGGGTTGTTGCAGTGCTGCCATGATTCATCTGACGATAGAGCCCGTCTCTTCACCCGCCAAGTCACGTCTGTCGATGCAAGCACATACTCGGACATCTCTGTGCTCGGCGGCAGGCGATCTACGGGCCGACGGGTCCTCAAGACTACGGGGCCGGTCTCCACCTTCTCCGGTAGCTTGGCCGCGCCCGCAGATGGGGGAGACGAAGGCGGCAGCGGCGAGGACGGACCAGGCAGAGCACGCGCGATACGCTGTGTCCTTTGTCCGGCGGTCTCGTCTTTCTGGCTTGATCGTGACGTGACGATGACGGGCGCTGCGTCTTGTGGAACCCGAAGCACGGCGCTGCGTCGTCTGCGTCCGTCTTGCTTTGCCCTGAAGGTTGGGATGATGTGCTCCTGATGATGTGCTCCTGCTTCGAGGCAACACTGTGTGATGTGTTGCGTGTGGGACATCTCGTCTCCATCTTTCTCTGCCTGCCGGGCGATCGATTGTCTTGCGTTTCCCCTGCGCGCTCTCGCATGGTCAAACGCGCTAGCGATGGGGACTCTTGACGATTGACACCGCGAGTCGGTACGATCAAGCTTTTTCTGTTCGGGGGAGGTTACGGGATGCTGGAGTGGCGATCGCTGCCAAGTTCCATTGAACTTTCAATTGAATGGATGGCAATTATGGACGAGGCGGCGCTCGTGCAGTTTTGTAACTGAGGTTTGGAAGCGAGCAAGTGCAGAATGCGCACGCTTCCACGCAATGCAGCAGTACTCCTCCTCCTTCGGACACGTCGACTGCTGCTTTCGCAAGCAAGACGGCGCGTTTCGAATCAGGCGACGCTTGCGCTGGATCGCCTGAGGAAGGCCGCAACCACCTGAGGACGACCGCAACACAATGTCATCCCGAGCTCTGCAACAGAAGGCTACAGCCGTGGATTACCAGCGTAGACAACCCCGGCGACACGCAACAGACGATAACGACCTCCTTTTAGGGAAATTAGGGGGGTGGAGTGAGAGGTGCCATGATCATCACGGTCAGATTGCAAGTTGATCTCTTAGCGGCGGGCCTCGAGGGTGGAGGCAACCCAGAGCCAAGACGGCATGTCTCGTTTGCCAAGACTCCGTGCCACTGTCATGGCAGTGTGTTTGCTGGGTCCCAAGATGGATGGAGCGCCCATCCGGGAGCGCGGACATGGGCAGAGACACTGTGTGCGTCCTGAATGAACATGGGAGAAAAGGAGGCTATTGGGGGAGTATGATGGGAGGTGCTGTGATTGGGCGATAAGGGGGACGCTCTCGGATCGCTGGCGATTGGTCGAGGGCGGATGTGGTATCTTTCTTGTATCTCTCGGTATCTGGGCGCTGCTCTCGATATCTTGTCTGTGCTTGGGTATGGCCGGGTAGGTGGGCAGAGAGACGAGGCATCTCCATGGTATGTGTTTCCCTCATGCAGTCCGCCCGTTTGCGCTCACCGAATGCCTCGAACTCAACACGCCGACAAACTGCCAGACATCACGAAATGCCTGACACCAAGGCCCCCCGTGCGGGACCCTCTGACGCTGCCGAACACGCGGCGTGGCGCGCCTCCATCCTCCGCAAGCCAGGGCAATGCCGAGCCCCCCCCCCCGTGCAACAACGGGCCAGGCAAAGATTTCGAGCCACGGCTGGCCCCCTGTCGCTTCACCTCCTATCGCGACAAGGATCGAGGCATCCAACGGGCACGGTGCGCGGGATACAGAGATAGCAGTATTCCCCAGTGGGCAGCCCCCTGGCCCGGCTTCCAAGGTGCAGTGGGGGGGAATGCGATGCGGCGGCGCTGTGCAGGGGATGTACAGGGGGCTTTCGCTTGGATAGGGAAAAGAGCATTGGAGCACGTTGGGCTGTTGGAGCCATGATGCTGACCTCACCTCATCACGCCCAAGCCGGCTATCGAGTGTGTTTGGAGGCCCAACTCGGCGTCGAGGGGCGAGAATGGGATTCTGAGGCGACGGTACAACGGGAGACTGTCAACGTGTCACCGTGTCTTTGGCATCGACAGCAGAGGCACGTGTTCTGTGTGTTCCCGCAGAAAAATGAGTATCATGCCCCGCGCCATGGGAACCCGCTGAGATAAGTACCGACGGGAAGCCATCGCAAACCGTCAACGGCCCTGCGAGATGGATGTTCACTCCCCTAAAAATGTGGATCGCAGTTGGACAGGGTACCATGACATCGTTAGACAGGGTGAGGCCATACAGAAAAAACATGTGGAAACACAGAACAAGCAACAGATTGAAACACCGCGACGGTTGGGGAGACACAGATCTCTTTCTTTTCTCCTTTCTTTCCCTCGCCGCTAGCCCCCGGCACGGTGACGAAACAACATCTTCTCATAGCCCTGCTGGCTGACCGTCCTCTTGGCCCCCCGCCGGCCAAGAACCAACAGACCCAGAAGACGAAGCGGATACGGCGGGCCTCGACCAAGAAGAACGGCGACCGTTGTTTTCAGAGCAAGCTACCGACCTACCTTGCCTTTCTTAGCCCATGATCCACGATTAGTGTCACTGCTTTTCTGGTACTGTGCAGAATACCTGGTCCGAATCAACGTCAGGAGTAGAAGTTCCCATGGATCCGCCCCCTGGCCCTTATCAGTTTGCTGGTCCTCCACAACATCCGCCCGCGTACATCGTTCTCTCTGCGCCCGCCTTGGTTCATCTCGTCTTATCTGTTTGCTTCTTGTCTTTCTTGGCCTGCCTCGTCTCCTTTTTTCTTCTTCTCTCTTTCTCCGTCTTTTCTGGACTCGTGTCGCTTGGTCGTCTTTCACATCGTCAACAGAGAAGAGGCAGAGTCCACATCGTTGACCCCGCCGTTTCCCAAGGCTGCCTTCCTGGCTCGCCATCCGCTCTCTTCTCACCAGATTCTCCATAGGCGCCTCACCTCAGGAGCATGTCCATCATGTCGAAGCTCAATCTCAACACAGCCGCTGTCGAGTCTTACCTCGGAAACCGCCGCATCCAGAAGATCGTCACCATCGTTTTCGCCATTGGCCTGACCGCCGTGTTTGGTCTCTTCCTCAGCCTGCACGGCGCACCTTCGACCGCCCGCATCAAGGAGATTGCAAAGACCATCAATGACAAGGCCCATGGCGGGCACAAGGGCCCACGCATCGCCGCATGCCATGCCGACGACAACAGCGACACGCTGAACCACACGCTAGCCGATGCTTTTTTGAATGCTACGGATGTGAAGTACGCCCACCTGCGGGACGATAAATTCACGTATGTCTGCCCTTTCTTCACATACCCAGGAACTCGTGATGTATCTCACACGCACCAGCATCGCCATGCAGACGTACCGTCGCCCCAAGGAGCTCAACGAGACCCTGCACGTGCTCCTCAAGGACCCCATCCCCTCGCTCCACGAAATCGTCATCATCTGGAACAACCTCGACCAGGCGCCGCCGCAGAACTACACCTCGGCGCACGGCGTGCCCGTCCGCTACCGCGCCTCGCCGCGCAACTCGCTCAACCAGAAGCTCCTGCCGGACCCCTCGTTCGCGACGCAGGCCGTGCTCCTCTCCGACGACGACGTCTACTACTACCCGCGCGACCTCGAGTTCGCCTTCCAAGCCTGGCGCCGCTTCGGCCGCCGCCGCCTCACCGGCGCCATGGCCCGCTGCACCGGCGTCGGCAAGAACGGCGAGTGGCAGTACCGCATGTGCGCGCGCGGCGCCGACGCCTACAGCATGATCATCACGAACCTCGCCTTCGTCCACCTCGCCTTCCTCGAGTACTACTCGTCCGACGACCCCACCATGGCCATGATCCGCGAGCACGTCGACGACAACCTCAACTGCGAGGACATTGCCATGAACTACGTCACCCAGATGCTGACGCGCGAGCCCCCGCTGCTCGTCCGGGGCCACAAGGCCTTTTTCAACGCCGAGCCCGCCCAGGGCATCAGCAAGGCGCCCGGCCACTTTGCCGCCCGCAGCCTCTGCATCAACAAGTTTGCCGAGGCCTTTGGCTGCATGGCTTTGCTCGAGGAGACGGTGCACATCGAGATTGGGCCGTAGCGTGTCCCTTGGCGAGGGCGCTTGGAGATGCTGTATGATGTACGAAATCTGTTTTGATTCCCGGGGCCTAGGAACTTCTGCTGCTTGCGGTTGAGAAGGGGTGGCTAGCATGGGGCGTTGGGGGCGTTTTTCTGCTGGGGTTACCTCTGGGTGGCAATGTGTGGTTCATCCGTGGTGTATAATATACCGGTTACTTCTGTATCAAAATCTTTACATCGCGTATAGTCTGACGAACTTTTGAATCTCTCTTGCCACGTCGTATTCATCGTGTATTAAGCGACACGAAGGTAGCCATAACACACCAGTCACGAACGGTATGATATCAGACATGGCAAGTTGTTAGGGCTCGAATCAGTGTCGAGTCGGAATGGCTGGTTAGGCGTCGCATATCATTATCTGCCTTGAAAATAATTCTTTCTGAGTTGATCGTTAAGAGAGATGCCACGTCACTGCTGAGTTAGATGGCAAGCCGACATCGCATGTTTTGCCTCGGAAGGCTAGCAGTCATCCGCTCATCGATATGAGAATCAGGTCAGAAGTATCATTCTTCCGTCAGTCATCCACCCAGGCGCCTGGCATCGGAAGAGGCATTTCATCAATCATCTCCCAAAAGTCGCCAGCAAACTCTTCGACATCCATGTCCCATATCAGGTCCCAGTCCTCCGGCCGCGGGCCGTATCGAAGCTCGAGTAGCTTTGGCTCCGCAAGCGTCGTAGGTTCAGTCCATCCGAAAACTACCCTATACTTGTCACTGTACCACTCAACGTAAACCTTCCACCGAGTACCAAGCTGCCCTGACTCTTTTAGAAGCAGGTTTTCCCGGCGGCCATACCGGCATAGGTCGAAACCTAAATCGTCTAGCATTCTGGTCCAATCCTGTACCAGGGTCCTCATTCCAAATATCTGGCGGTCATATCTCCATTTCCGGGACGAATCTAGAACATGGGGTGCATGACTGGATGAGAAGAAATAAATTCCTCGAAGAAACAATAAAAAGGACGTTTCCTTGACGTTGTTCCTACAACCTACCTCATAACTAAACAACCCATCGTCGTCAAAGTTCGTGATACGGCACAAGATGCCATCTCTGAGGAGATGGATATCGTCACTGGCCTGAATGGTCTCGGAGACCAGCTTTCGAGCTTCTGGACCTCTCACATCAGCATCTGTCGCCATGGAAGTCATACCGTACCAGAGAGATACACCATGAAGGAACGACACTCCTCTTCCAATCGACGAACGCACATCGACTGCTTTGATCCTCTCGTTCTCTGGTCCGAGGCGAAGTGCGAGCCTCATGTGGTTGGCGTGGAAATGACTCATGGCCCTGTAAATACTGCTTAACCGCTCGCCCGGATTTTGACCATCATCGATCGTGTGACCAAATTTCATCCCCATGGTAGCGATGTCTATCCATCCGATCCGACACAGTCTTTCCAAGAAGGAGCACAGTTCATCCTGCGTGGAGAAGTTGTCGATGTCCCACACATTGAAGACGCCGAGAAATTGGTTTATGAGCGCATCGGGATCATGCACTAACCTTCTGGGAAACAGATAACCGACCGTGTGCAGGGCGGAATTACCCATGTGGTTCAGGGCGAATGCATCAACCCCCATAGTGACAAGCGCCTTGACTAGCTCGATGCTGTATGTCATGGTTGCTTCCTTCAATGAGACGTCAGCGAAACCAGTATCTCGATTCATTGGTTGTGTTGTAACGAACATGCAAAAGAGTCAAGCCGGTGTCTGTACGATCAAACGGTGAAGCAAGGCCCTTATTGAACATTTTCCGCAGAAGTTCGATTTCTCCATCAAATGCGTACTGGAACACAAGACTCGAATCCGGTCGTATGTTCCACACCTGCAGATTGGTCTGCCAGCCAGCGGCTGATTTTGACACCTGGTAATCCCATGCTTTGCAGAACAGCCAGCTGGGCAGCTGAACGTGGATGGCGTAGCCTAGTTGTATTTATCAGATATTGCTTCTGGATCGTAGGCTGCAGCGTACTACTCACGACTGTGAGGCGCAGACTGATAGGCATCATCAACCTCGCTCTCGTTGTCTAGCGTCTCGTAAGAGAAGCGCCCGAACGGGCCAGCCTTGGGAAATGGTCGGGGTTTCCAAATTGACAAAGATCGGCTCTTTGACATTGAGTCGGGACCAGCCTTCCAAAGTATGGACTTTTCATCCCGGGCGGCACCAACTGATGCTGTCGAGACATGGGCATTCGTATATCCCTGTGTGAGCACCATTTTCGTCTCAATGGCCAGTTTGATGTTTGTCTTCACAAGTTCTCTGTATCTCACTTCAGTAGACCATCTTCGCCAATAGCCACTCAGAGGCACTCACTGTGTGCAGAACGACTGTGCTATGCCCAAGTTAAGGATGGCATCTCGCATTCTCTGCTCATACTGCGCCAGGGTGCTCTTGCTGAGGACGACCATGAGCTTTGCCTTGGTCCTTCTAGAGAAACCTCTCGCGGCTTTCACATCGAACGTCAAATCGTCAACAAGTCGCGTAAACTGGTTCAACGTCTGGCGACAGTAATGTGTGCTTTTTTTGAGCATTTCATCGTCGGCTGAGGATAGAAACAAGGTCTCATCATTGCAGTTCCTTTCTAGGCTCCAGAGAATATGGTCGAGGCCTTCGATCTGCGTCATGAGCTCTTCTATGGCTCTTGGAACATCCTTGACGTCGTTCCAGAGTTGTCGTAGGCGGATTATGCCGCGGACGGAGCCGGCGGTCGCTTCGGCGAACGCGAGGCTGCCAGACACGATACCGATGACCTCCGCCATGACGGAGATGCCGTGGAATTTCTGATCGAATCAAAGAACAGCGTCGGCGACGTTGCTTCATCTATGAAGACTATGTACGCGATGAACAATTGTTCGTCGGAAGGACGTAGATGAAATACAGTAGATAAGACAGCAGACGAAAGGCGAGACGAGTCAGCATCGACTGCGAGAGCATCCAGCATTTATTGGTAAGGCATCAGCGGCCTGCACAGCCCACTCGTATGACCCGACAGGTCGATTCGCAGCATGTCTGCATGCACGTTGGTGCACTTGTCACGGAACACAACCCTCCCAGAAACCATGTCACGCCTTCGCACCCATCTCATAGGCCTGCCTGATCAGATCGACAACCGTCTGCCTGAAGCTGCGGTACTCCAGCCCCAACGCCTCAGCAGCCGTCTGCCCATCGAGACCATGGGACTCGTCAATGCTCTGCGCCTCGACCTGCACCTTGCTCTTCGCCCAGTCGAATTCATCGACCATGATCGCGGCCGCCTTGCCGTAGGAAAACCGCTCCGCCGCCGCAGGCACAAACCTCTGCCCGGCGACCTCAGGCCTCAGCACGGCCTCGACGTGCGCAAGCGCCAGGTCCCGCACGTCGATCCAGAAGGGCACCCGCGCGACGGGAAGCGGCGACTCGCCCATGGCAATCCTCCACAGCATGGCGTTCGACTCGTTGAGCCTGTCGACGCCCGCGACGGGGTGCACGACGGGCCCGAACGTCATGGGCGGGCACAGCGTCACGAGGGAAAAGGCGGGATGGCGCGCCGCGACAAAGTCCCAGGCGGCGCGCTCGGCGAAGAGCTTGGATCCGCGGTAGGCGAGGAAGGCGGGGGCGGCGGGGGCGGCGGCTTCGGCGTAGGTGAGCGGGTTCCAGTCGTCGCCGGTGTAGGTGAAGTAGGGGGGTGCCGCGCGGTTGGCGTCCATGACGGAGGCGAAGGAGGACGTCAGGACGAGGCGGGGGATGTTCGGGTCCGAGGCGGCGGCGGCGAGGATGGCCTTGACGCCGGCTATGGCGGGCAGGATGAGCTCCTTTTCGTTGTCCTTGGTGTCGTAGCTGAAGGGCTGGGGCGGTCAGCGTTTCGTTCTGGAGAGGAAGCAGGAGAGCCGCTGCCAAAA
>NW_021167498.1:0-11985 GCF_003724135.2 Verticillium nonalfalfae | reverse complement strand
TCTCCTTAAAGCTATAATATTCTTCTAATATTAAAGTAAGCTTCTATCTTTATAGCATAGCCTAGATAGCCTAAACGTAAGCTCTACTTATAATATCTTTCGGCTTAATTTTTATAATTACTCGCTAAACGTCTATAATTAGGTCTTTTATTAGCTAGAGCTTCTTAGATAATATAAAGAGTACGTTACTTATTAACGCTTATTCCCCTATATAATTTAATCGTCTTAAAAGACTATCTATAGAGTTTATAGCTTTAAGCTAATATTAGATTTCGAAATCGAAAGACGATAATTAATATACTTATTACGTAAGCCTTCTTCGAAAGTCTTTTACTAATATTTATATAATACCCTTAAAAGCTTAATAATCGGTTAATACTATAAAGACTTAACTTATACTTTCGAAGTAATAACGCTAATACTCTAAGCTTTCTACTATTACGAGTAGCTCTTATTATTTAGTTCTTTATTATTATTCTATTAATAATAACTTCTATAAATAGTAAACGATAAGTCTTTAATTACTTTTATATTTTTAGCTAAGGATCCCCGAAATAGTATTACTTAATATATCGGTCTCTATTTAGCCTTTTAATACGTAATCCTAGTATTATAGGATTATAGTAATAGTAAAGGTAAGTTTTAATACTTTAAATACTTATTATACCTTAAGTAATTACTTAAACGGCCCTTTCTTAACCCCTATAATACTTCCTTTTAATAGTATTAATAAAAGGGTAATTATCTTAGAATACCCTTTAATAAATCGTTAATAGAAGTTTATAAATCCTAGAAATATTTATATATCCCTAAAGGATTTAAGTAATTATTAATTAATAATTACTCGGATATAATTTAAATCTATAATTATACTTTCTTTAGAAATAATAAATCTAAAGAATTCTACTTTATCTTAATAAAATAAGTACTTTAACTATTTCGTATAAAGCTTAAAATCCTAGAATCTCTTTAGGACTTATTAGAAGTAAACTATATACTCTTCCCTCGTCCTTAAATAGATTAATATATTATCTAGATAAGCGATATAGAAATCGTTTAATAACCTAGCGAGGGCTTAGTAAATATACGCTTAGAATATAATAAAAGTATTTATAAATCTAAATAGTATTATTATATATTTATAATACTTATATTAAGTATAGAAGGTAGTCTTCTATTAATCGCTTCCTTTAATACGAATCTAATAATAAATATCCTAAATATCTATTTTAGAGAAATACTTTACTCTAATTAAATAATCTAAAAGCTCGTTAATTAAAAGGAAAGGGTATTAATTCTTAATAGTAATTATATTTAGACCTTAGTAATCTATATATAAATATAAACTCTTATCCTTCTTTAGTACGAATAGAACTAAGGCCTTTACTAGGCTAATAGATTTCTTAATTCTATTTATAGCTTCTCCTTTAATTATATAATAGCGTAATTCTTTTAATTACTTCTAAGATAATAGATAGATTAAGCTATAAAGAGGTTCGGCCCCCTCTTTTAAGTTTACTAAGTACTCTATATCTTTTAATATTAATAACTCCTTTATTAAAGTTTTAGAGAATACGTCCCCGAACTCCGTAAATTCTAAAAGGAGTATCTTAATCTATTCTTTATTAAAAGGAAGTTTATTAATAATAAGTATTATTACGTTTAGTATTATAGCTATCGCTTAAGTAATATATACTATATAAGCTTTAGCTTTATCTTTAATTATAATTTTTATAAATTCCTTAAAATCTATATTAAATATATAGCTTTATATAAAGGACTAGGTAATAATATCTATTTTAATATTTTCTTTATTTATATTATTATTAAATAGAAGGATATATCTTAATCCTTTAAGCTATTTTATATATATAAATAATTAACGTAATAGTCGGGGGCGGTTCTATATATTTAGTAAATAGAAAGATAGAGTAAATAGTCCTTAACTATTCGCTAATTACTTATTAAACGTTTATAATTCTAAGGCTTTAATACCCTCTACCTCTTATAGCTTTAATAGTTAAACGAGGGTAAGATTAATAATATCTATAATAATATTAATATCTAAGTTAATAGAGAATTTAATCTCTTTTCCCTATTAGATAGTAATCGCTAATATTCTTATAGCTTTCCCGATTTTTAATTTTAATATAGTATCCTTTAAGTTAAGACTTATACTAAGTCGTTTTCTGAAAGTTCTATTATTTTAATACTTTTAAATTTAAGTAATTAGATATTAATAATTATAGCTTTACTACGTAACTCGGATTAAGAGTACTTCTATACTTAGTACTTAGGCTTATTATAATAGAAGTATATATTTAATAATATTAAGGAGGCGGTACTTTAGTTATTTAATAGAGTTCTCGTTAAGTATAGGTTTAAGTTTCTTAGCTATTATAATATAAAGCCTCTATTACGATATAAAGGTCGTCTTCTCTTTATTAGCGATTAATCTTAAAGGACTCCTTTTATAAAGATCTTATATCTAAATATAATATTTCGGGGTTCTCTTAAAGCTAATTAAGAGTAAATTCGTTTTTTACTCTTTTACTATTTATTCTACGATTTATTAATATTTTAGACTTATTAGGCTTTATATATAACTATCTTAGTATCTTTAATAAGAATATAATATTCTATTAACTTATTTTATATAAAATAAAGAAATCGCTAGAAATATCTAAAAGCTTATTCTTCGCTATAATCGACGTTTTCGCTAAATAATTAATAAATACTCTTTTATTTACTAAAATAAATAAATAAAGAGACGTCCCTATTACCTTTAAAGTAGAGGGAGTATAATTACTCTTAATAAGTAAGGTTTTAAAGGTCTTTTAATAAATACTCCTACTTTATAAAGCTTTAAAAGTCTTCTTAATAGATATTTAGATTATCTATATTAAAGTCCTCCTTCCGAGTAGCTTTAAGGTTCCGGGTATAGTTTCATTATACTATCTATAAAGTATAAGTAAGTTTTATTATCGATTACTTAATAACTTAGGCTATACTCGTATTAGGCTAGAAGGTATTCTTAACTTCGATTATAATAATCTAATCGTTAATCTAAGCGATAATAGCGTTTTCTTCGAGTATCTTATAATTATACGTAAATAGTTTATTATAGTTCTTTATAATAAAGGTATATTTAGTAAAGCGTTAAATAAGGAGGTTATTCTCGTATCTCTATTCGTAGAGTTTATAGACTAAGGCCTAGAGAACCTATATTTATAGTTTAGCTTATATCGTTTATCCGCTAATAGCTTAACGATAGTCTTCTAGTAAAGATTTAGGTTCTAAAGTCGTCTTCCCGCTATAGCTACCTTATAAGGATTCCGATAGGGTTCCCGCTAGTTTATCCTCGGAGCGATATCCGCTATAATAAGCGGTTTATTTTTAATTTCTCGTATACCTTAATTAATCTATTACTTAGCTTAATCTAATTATAAATAGAGGAAGTTAAAGAATATAAAGGTATTAAGTAGATAGCCTCGATTAGGGAAAGTAGCTAGATTAGCGAATAATTAATATCGTATTATATTAACTTTAACTTATCGAGGCTATAAAATAAAGCCTCGATACTACTTATAAATTATTATACTTTATCGCTAATATATTAGCGATAAGACGCTAATAAGGGACTAACGTCTAGTTCTTTATACTATATAGATAGAGATCTATAGAAATTTATATTAAATATAATCCGATAATATAATATTATAGGAATAAATAACTTATTAATATAGCTAAATTAAGCCTATTTTAAGATAAATAATAGTTTAATAGTATATTTACTTAAGCTTAATTTAAATATTATTATTAACTTATTTATTAAAGATATTTAAAATAAAGCTAAATTACTCTAAAGAGATTTAGCTCTATTAGATATTAGATAGCTAATAATAATATATATTATTAAAGAAGACCTTAATAAAGATAATAGTATAGATAAAATAGCTTTCCTAATATAGGACTTATATTACTTAGATTAATAGAGACGTAATAATAATTATTACGAGAATAACCTTTATTAAATAAAGGGCTAGAATAGACGTAGATATAAAAACTAACCTAATAATAGATATAACTCCTATAATAAAGGTAAATATAATAATTAGAATTACTAGAATAGATATAATAATATTAAAGATAACTTCCCTTAAAGAGGTAATATTATTAGAGGTTCGTTCTAAGGGGAGATTATATTTATACGTAGAGGCTATACCTTTAGGGGATAATAAGCGGAGATATATAAGCTATATCGGAGATAGATTAAATATAAAGGTAGTTAGGCGAATTATATCTATATCTATTTAATTAATTAAGACTCTTAGGAGAATAAATAAGATTTATAATAGGATAATTATAAGATAATCGAAGAAGTTTTCTTAATATAGGATATTAAATAAAGAATATTAGATTATATTAATTATAATATTACTTCTTCCTCTTATTACTCTATATTAATTAATAAATTATAATATAAAGAGACTTTATAACGATAATATACTCTATAACGCTATTATAAATATAAAAGGAACTTTATATTAAGGAAATTATTTATAAATTACGTTTTTACTAATAACTATATTCCGCTAAAGCTAAAAAGCTAAAACTTATAAATAAAAAAGAGAGATACTATTAAGAGATAAACTAAGAATATAGAGTAGGAGAAGCTAAAGGAAATAGTATTCTTAGTATTTAATAAAGATAACGTAATCGAAGCTTAAAGTTTAATATAATATAAAGGCGAATAATAAATTAGAAGAAAGTTAAAATATTAATATTACTCTTTTCTAATATTATTCGAACTAAAAAGTAAATAATATTATATTATAATAGATTTAATATACTCTAGGATAATAGTTAATTAAGATTAATTTACGGAATTTAGTAAAAATATAATAATTAATATATTAGAAAAGAAAATAGTTTAGGGAATCGATAGAATATAAATTAAATTAGATAATAAAGTTACTTTTAACCTCTATATTCCTAGTCTCGCTAATAAATAGGATATTAGAGTATTTAGCTATATAATAATTATAATATAATATACTTAGAATTTAACTTTAAAGCTACTTCTTAAATATAAGTTTCTTAATTAATATAAAGTAAATATACTCTTTAGTATTAACGATTTAATATTTAATTACTATTATAGGATATAGATATTATTCTTATATAAATTAAAATTAAACTTAATTAAGAGAAGAATAATAATAACGTCTAAGGCTATTCTATTACCTAGGTTAATTATAAAGGTATTAATATAATATAGTATACTCCTTAGCTAAGATAAATATAATATTAAACGGGAATATACCTTTATAATAGATAACCCTTTAATATAATTATATTAAATATCCTATTTTAGATTATATTTTATATTTATAATTAATAATATAGAGGGAATTATTAAAGTTAAACGGAATACCTATCTAGGTTATATCGAGGATATAAACCTAGAAAGGAGCTTCTTAGCGGACTAGTCTATAGCTAAGGTAGTATATAGCTATTAGGAGTTCGATTTAGACGATAAAGTAGCTTTAGCCTTTTTCGTAAAAGAAGTAATTATAATAGACGATAGCCCTAAAGAATCCTATAAATTTAAACCGTCCCTTAAAACGGAACGACCTTAAGATATTAAGGAATTACGTACTTAGGAAAGTATTAATATTTATATAGAGAACCCGTCTAAGGCTAATTAGGTTTAATAGCTATTAGAGTTATTTAATTATTAGAGAGACTATAGAGTTATCCTTATATTAGACGAGGAACGAATAAGAATAAACTTAGTAAATAGTTAATAATCTAAGAAACTAAGATCTAAGGTATATCCCTTTAATATTAAGGATAGACGACTCTTAGATAAGAAATTCGATAAAATATATAAACTTAAGTAATTAGAATAGATAAAGTAGCCGACTCTATTTAATTATTTAGTTTTCATAATATAATAGACTATTAATAGAATCTATAAAAATAGAATTATTATAGACTTTAGATAATTAAACGATATATTAATATTAAATAATTATCTTATATTATTATAAAAAGAGATTATTAATAATTTATATAAGAAATCCTTTCTCTTAGTATTTAATATATTTACTTTCTTCTATTAATTATTAATTTATAGTATTTATAAAGATCGGATAATAATTATTAGTTTTTATAAATTAGAAAAGTCTTATATAATATTAATAGGATATAGGAATTTATTAATATATATATAGCGTTTTATAGATTAAAAGCTATATCTATATAGATAATTCGCTTATATATATATTAATAATATAATCGTTTTTAGTAATTCTTTTAAGGAGTATTTAAAGTATTTATAGATTATACTTAGCTTCTTTAAATAATCGAGATTAATATTAAGCCTATTAAAGTTATTCTATATATATCCCTCTATAATACTATTAGGATTTCGAGTTAATATATTAAGCCTATCGATTATAAATGAAAAATTAATATCTATTACTAAGCTAAAATACTTAATATTATTATTAGACCTAGAGACTTATCTAAGAATAATAGGATAATTATATAGATTCGTACTATACTATTAACTAAAAGTTAAACTATTAAAAGATAGAAAAATAGCTTTACTTAAATAATTCTATAAAAAAAGTAAAGTTAACTTTTAGAAGAAAATAAATAAACGTACTTAGATAATATATACCTCGAAGTAAACCTTTATCTTAATAAGAAAAGAAAAAGAAGTATTTTATATCCTATAATAAGAATTAATATAATTAACTTTATTATATTATTATAACCCTAATAGAATTATATTCTTTAAGATATATATTAATAGTAAGGGTTTTAGGCTCTTTATATTCTATATAGATACCTATTAGGATAGTAGATATATCTTTAATAAAGTAATATAGCTAGTTATATTCCTTAATAGATTAACTATAAAATTAGAGGCCCTAGCTAAGGCTATAGAGCTTAAGATAGCCTATTTAGTATAAGTAGCGTAGAAGTTATAGATATTAATCTAATCCTATTAATATTTAGTAATCGTATTAATAGATTACTAAGTATTAAAAGGAATAATTAACTATATTAATCTTATTATAATAGATATTAATAAAGTAAACCTAAGACTTATATTAATAGTAACCTACTTAAGTTAATTCCGCCTCGATATAGTATATATATCTAATAAGATAAATCTTATTCCTAATACTCTCTCGAGGCTATTTACTATTAAGGACGAGTCGTATTAATAGGAATAAGACCTTAAATTATAATTACGAGTCGACTATAAACTAAACGTTATATAGGACGACTCTATATACTTATTAAACCTATATATAGAGATATCTATTACTCTCCGATAGAGAATTATAGATAGATACTAAACGGATATATATTATAAGAATATTCTATAATAGATCTAGGACTTAAAGAAGCGGAAATATAGACTAAAGATTAACTTCCTAGCCTTTAAAGAAGATAATAATTTACTATATAATATCGAACTAAATACTAATTAACGATAGCTATATATATTAAAAGTAATCGTACTTAAATTATTTTAAATAATATATAATAGAGGATATTATTTTAGACTAGATAAAATACTCTATAAGCTAGATAGTATATAGTTTAAAGGTAAATAATAGATAATAAAAAAATAATAGAAATATTATCCTAAATATCTTATATTCTCTATAAATAGAGATAAACCTTTTAATAAACTATAACCTATCTAGATATTAATAAAGCTATTCTATATTATTATAATTAACTTTATTATTAGATTAGCTAGAGTATTAATATAGTACTCTTTCTAAAGATTACTAAATTTAATAATATAAATCCTTAACTCGATAATAATTATAATAGATATATATTCTAAGAAGACTCTATTTATACTAAGTAATATAGAATATAATACTAAAGATTAAGCTATCCTCTTTATTAAAGGTCTTTTATCTATTAATTAAAGTCTATTATTAGAAATTATCTCCGATAAAGACCTTAAGTTTATTAGTTTATTCTAGAAGAATATATTTAAAGTATTCGAAGTCGATTTATTATTTTTAATAATATAATACTTATAGACTAATAGCTTATTAGAACGAAAAAACTAAATAGTCGAGATAGCCCTAAAATACTATATATTATTATTAAACGTACTCTAAATAGATATTCTAATCTTACTCTAATTTACTTTTAATAATACTAAATAATATACTATTAATTACGCCCTAAATAAACTATTATTAAGGTTTAAGCTTACTCTAACTATAGATTAGTTAATTATAAGGATATATAATATAGAAACTATCGAGATAATAAAGAAGCTATATTAATAAGAGGTATAGGCGTCTATAGTTTATATATAAGCTAAAGTATAGAAAGCTTACGATAAGAGATATCGGCCTATATATTTCGAGGTTAGTAAGAGAGTATTCTTTAAATTAAATAAAGGATATAAACTTCCTAGTAGATTACCGAGGAAATAGAGTTAATAGTATATTAGACCTTTTATAATCTTAGAGAAGAAAGGCCTTCTAATATATAAATTAAAGTTCCTAGCTAAATAGAGAGTATATAATATAATATCTATTAAATAATTAATCCTATACCCTTTTAATAATAACCCTTAAATATAGTAATTATCTATTATTAAATTAGTTTTATTAGAGGCCGATAGAGAGTAATACGAGGTTAATAAACTATTAAATAGATATATAAGATAGCTATTAAGATAATTATACTTATAATATCTAATTAAATAGAAAAGCTAAGGAAGTAAATTTAATAAGTAGATATATTATATAGATATACTATATACTATAAACGACCTATTATACGAATATAAATCGAGAAACCTAATAAAGGATATAGAGATATAGTAAGCTAATTATTAAGAGCTAGAGACGAGTTTCGTTAATTAGATTCTACTTATTAATATCGAGATAAGAATCTAATTACTAAGATTAAATAAGTAATAATTTAGTAATAGAAAGACGAGGAGGACGAGTAAATAAAAAGAATAAAGGAAGGAATATAATATAAGATATTTACTTTAATATCTATACCTATTAACTCTTCTATACCTCTATTATACTTATTATTAACCTTATACCTTATACTATTATTATTACTAACTCTACTACTATTACGATCTTATTTAAGCTACGATATAATAATATTAATATTAAGCCGACTATATTAAGACTATACTCGCTAGCGAAGATAACGCTTAATATAAAGTAAATACGAGAATACGCCTTAATCGTATAATAGGTCGCTAAGAATAGAGCTAGGAATAAAGACTAAGCTATTACCGAATATATCCTTAAAGTAACTAAGGTATTAAGGAATAGCTAAATTATTATTAATAAAGCTAAATCCTTCGCTTAGAATACTAAAGCTACTAACTCGTTTATTAATATTTATCTAGCTAAAGATAATATATATATTATTAATAGCGGAGAGACCTAGGATACCCCTAACTATTACTCTAAGTTAAAGTAGAGTAAAGATAAAGTATAGGAGATTATTCTATTAAAGATAAAGAAAAGTAAAGCTAAAACTAAAGGATTTATTAATCTACTATAAGAATTATAAGTATTTAATATATATAATTCTAATATAGAGAATCTAAATACTTTAGAACCCTAGTACTTAGATATATTATTCCTAAGTAATAAAAGTAGACCCTAGGTTAGACTAGAGGTATAGAAATACGAGTATAATATTAGAAATAGGATCGATAGGGTAATAGAATATATTCGTATTACGCTTAGAAAGAAATATATTAATAATTATTTAGTCTTCTTATAAATTTATAATAAAGATTAAAGAGCTATATCGATATTAATATATATAACTATAGATACTCTTATCTATTTAGTTCCTAGAAAAGAATATAACGTCTTTTAGATTAAGATTAGAGGCTATAAATATAGTATCCGTTTATACTTTTAATAAACCCTCGTCCTAGAGGATTAACGTATAAGTAGAAAATATATTCTCCGCTTTATTAAGTATATACGTTAATATCTAAAGCGTAGAACTAAGTTCTAAGCGAAAGTAATTAGATAGGTACTTTTATACCCTATAATTAGATACCCTCTTATATATAATATAGTTAGGAGTACTATTTATAATTTAAGACGTTAAGCTAAGATAGGAGAAGTACCTTTCCTAGATTATAAATATAGAGAAGAATAGATTATATAGTTTTAGGCTATATATTAATTTATTACTAAAGTAAACGTATTTATATAGGATCTACTAGAACTTAGTAAATTAATATAGATTTATTAAAAATAGCTCTTCTTCCTAAATAATATCTAGAAAGATAATAGTACTTACCTAAGAGACTTATTTATTATAATAGATATAATAAAGAAAGGTAAATTTACCCTAACTATCCGTTAATAAAAATATAATAGAGTCTATTATTAATTAGAATAGAATAATATCTTACTACCCTTCTTTATCGTAATACTCTCTAAAATCCTAATCTCTATACTAAGAGATATAAATAAAAACGAGCTATTCTTATTCGATAATAAAGAAGACTTTATTACCTTAAATAGATAATAGTTTTTATATATTCTAGTAAACCTATTAAAGGGATAATATATAATCGTTAATAAAATTATTAAATTAATTATCGAATTTATAGAGGATAGTAATAATAATAATTAAGGGAACGATTACGTCTCGGAATATATAGAGTCTAAGCCTAATATATTAATAGACTTAATAATAGTACTTTTATATTAGATTATTAGAAAATAGAATAAGATTACTATTATTTAAACTACGATCCTAGCCTATATAGATAGTATATCGATAAAGGTATCTCGATTCCGGGATAGAGTAATATAAAATAATACCTCTCTAAGTAATATATATATCTTAATAAAGTCTATTTATAATAGAATAAAGATTCTAGAAGATATAGTAAAAGGAGTTAATAGTAGGATTTAATCCTTAATCTCTATAATATCTATTATAGAATAATACCTTCTAACCTTATTGCTATTAATATAATCGTCTTCGATAGTAGATATAGAGACCTTAATAAGGACTCTATTAATATAAATAAGTAAATTATAATCTAGACGATTATCTTTAACGGGACTATTACTAATACGAGTACTATTCTAATAAACTTTAGCGAAACTATTATTATCCTTTACCTATTAGACTTCTTTACTAGCTATAATATAATAATCGGCTATATCCTCTTCCTTAATTATATTAATATCTATACCTATAACTATACTTATATTAATAGCGCTTAAGTCTACTAGGGCTTTATCCGCTATAGCTAAGCCTACTCCGATTATAATTAAAGGTAAAACTAAAAGTAAGATAACTATTCTATTTACGGAATTAGATACTTTAAGTAACGATAACGAACTATTATAGCTTAATATTAAGAAACGTATTAAATTAGAAACTAATCTATTAATTAAGAAGCACTATCGTAATAAGCTTTAAATATAATAGTATTTCTAGTATAAGAGTAATCCTAAATATATATAAAGGTAATTACTAGAATACTTATAGGATTAATAGAGTATATATAGGATAAATAGAATATATAGAACTAATAAAATATATATAAGATTAATAGAGTATATACTAGATTAGTAAGATATATATAAGATTAATAGAGAGTATATAGGAATAGTAGTATATATATATAATTAGGATAATAGAAACGAACGAGAGGAATAGTAGACTACTTTTAATATTATAGGACTAATATATAGATATAGAATCCGTTACTTATAGATAGTCTACGAACTAAAGGAACGATAAGAATAAATTAGCCGTATAGAGCTATAAGGATATAACGGCTCGAGGAGGCGGTAGTATTAGGGGTACCCTAGTAGAAGGTGCCTCTAGCCTAGGGCTCCTAGTAGACTTAGACTCCGCTAGAGTCCTAGGTCCGAGGCACTCTACCCTATATATAAAGGTATTAGCCTAGAT
>NW_021167497.1:0-12016 GCF_003724135.2 Verticillium nonalfalfae | reverse complement strand
TTAATCTCAAGGTTGGGGGTTCGAGCCCCCCGTTGGGCTCAATTCCTGACGCATCCACTGCATCTTCAAATTTTTTATGTTTCGTCTCCGCTCTCTTGTCTCCATTGTCTCTCTCATCGTAGTCTTCCGTCTGCACATTACTTTTGTCTAGATGCTTCTTCATTTGCATTCATATTGATGTAAGTGATACTCCTATTGGTCTCGTGACCGCTTGAGTGACTCGAAATCTGCAACAACCACTGAGTCAACCTTGGAGGACTCGCCGCCTTGCCGTATGAGCCAAACCCCTTCCTCCCTCTTTGCGCTCTCGATGCTTCCTCTCGCTGTCGACCTCACTGCCGCCCTGATTCCACGATATGCCCCTTGCACTGGATATGCGACCAATCCGCCGACAGCGGCCCCCGTCTTGGTGGCCAAGCTCACAACGCCCTTTGCCAACCCCTTCGCGACCCCCATCGGGCCTTCGTCCCTCTTCCCCCGATAGGTATACGTCACAATGTCCATCGCCGCGCCGGCTATCCCGTTCCGAAACTCCTGGCCCGCAACAGCGGCCCCGCTCTTAAAGTCACGCACGTCGGCGTGCCTCTTGACGTCCTCCCCGTAGAGGCGCGGCACGGCGCGCAGCCCCTCCGTCGCGGCGAGCGGTATGCTCACCAGAACGCCCTTTGCGACGCTCGTGACAATCCTGCCGGCACGTGCTGAGGTTGCCACTGCCACAGAAGGCGACGCCTTTTCGACCGCCGGAGATGAGGCGCCCGAGCCACGGGCAGGCGAGTGCTGCCGACTTGTGCTTGACTGACGGGCTTCCGAGATGGGCTCGTAGACGAGACGGGCCGTGGCCTGGCCCATGTCTGCGAGGGTCGAAACCGAGGCAGCCGAGATGGCGGTGATGGGGTCCCAGCGCTGGATGTCGATTGTGAACGGCTTGGTCTCGTGTCTGTGCAGGTGTGCAGGTTAGCATACCATATTGTAAAGGCAGGCAAATCGATGGGAACAATGCTCACAGCTTCAGCTTCTTCTCTTCAAGCACGCCCCGGGCCGTGAGAATTGCCACAGCCCTCTTCGACAGATGCACGGCGCGGTGCTCCCCCTTGTACGACCACGCCGCCGTCTCCTGCGGAAACAGCTCGCACCGCAGTCCCGCGCGCGGAAGATGCTTGTGAAACGCCTCGACAGCGACGCGCGCGCCCTGCTCGACGGACATGGTGTTTGCAATCTCAAGTGCCGCCGCTAGAGCCTGTGGGCTCAGCGCGTACGAGAGACCGTCGGCGAGCTTGCGGGAGGTGAGCGCCGCGTAGGGGATGGGCGGTGGTCCGGCGCCTGCTTCGGCGATCATGTGGCCCCAGAATGGTTGGCTGAAATGTCAGTCGTGGGTTGGCCTGTCTCAGGGCGGGCGTTTGGGGAGGGAAGACATGTCACATACTCGCCGAAAAAGGGCACGACGATTGTCGGCTTGCCGTAGCCCAACCCGCAGGCCGTGGTGCCCGCGCCACCATGGTGTACAACAGCTGCGACCTGTTGAAAGAGCCACTCGTGCGGGCATTCGCCAATGTGGAAGATATCGGGACTTGGCTCCGCATCCGTCTCGCTGGCGAGGTTTGTCCAGCCGCTGGATATGATGGCGCGTATGCCGAGAAGGCGGACTGCCTCGTGGATGATTGTGGCGATGCGATCGGCGTCGTCGACAACAATGCTGCCAAAGCCAATATATACGGGTCGAGACCCAGCATCAAGGAACTTGCGCAGCGCGGCTGGGGGGTCATATTTCGGGGCGTCGCGGAAGACAAAGCCGCAGATGTCAATGTTGGAGCCCCAGTCGACTGGTCTCGGCACCAGCGCCGGTGAGAAGAAGTAGGCAAAGGGGATGGCGAGGCTTTCGAGAAGTCTGCAGCCTTCACTCGTTGCGATCGGCTCCAGGCACAGTGTATCCTCGCGCCATCTGTTGACGATGTCGCCGAGTCTGTGACCATTCGTTAGCTTTCCCATGGTCCCTCTAGTACTATCGTCATATTCACCCTTTCCAAGTCATAAACTCGACAATGCCATACGACAAGTACTTTCCAGCGGATGGCCCCTCGTCTTTGCCCTTCAGGTTGGCTAGCGGGTGCGGGAACGCCCTCGTGCTCGTCCACGGCATCGTGAACATGACGTGCAATGGCACACCCAACGCCTGCGCGCAATGGACATGCGCAAACCCTGGTGGGTTGGCCACAATGGCGTCTGCCACGAATGGCGCCCCCGTTTCCGGATCAGCATCAATGCAGCTCCGCCAAAACCCGTCGAGCATCTCGGCTACCATTTTTCGCTTCGACTGAATGTCCCCCGCGCGTATGCTGCCCATGCTCGGTATCAGGCCTGGGTTCTTGACCATGTAGGCCATCAGTTCCGAGGGGTCACCGCCGACAGGGAAGAACTCGAGACCGGCAGACTGTACAAACGTGCGGAATGTGTCGTGCGTGGCAAGGCGGACACGATGGCCATGCTTCTGGAGCTCGTGGCCGAAGGCTGCAAAGGGCTGGATGTCGCCGCGGCTGCCGATGACCTGGATGAGAATATTGAGATTGGGGGGCGGAGTGGACGTTGGGCTCAAGGGTCGCAAAGGCCTGGCATTCGCTGAGTCGTGAGGGGTCTGTGACGTGAGGATCTTGTCCAGCTGCTTGGAGGCCCGCGGGTCGATGTCGATGTCGACACGGCCGTCGCCTGGCTGCTCAGCTTTTTGTTCGGTTCAAAGCGACGTGTAACGAGTAAATGTGACAGCCTACCGTTGGTTTCATGGTCCTGGAGTGTCGGACTCAGCGAAAGGGTGTCAAAACCATCATCTTTCATGTTTGTCTTCGAACCTTTCATGCTGGCGATGGAGCGTTAAATCCAAAGACCAGTTTCGTCGTCAAGCATGTCCTCGATGCAGAGGATTTTGGCACAAGATTTTACCCCAGGGAGCCAAAAGTCAAATGATACAGGACCCGATGAGAAAATCAAAATGACTAGAACTTGTCCGTTGACCAGATTCGGGATCACGACTGCCTATAAGGCTTAGATCGCGAGTCGGACGTCATTTCAAGACGCGAATCAATTGCTCTTCCCCGGTCTTCGGCCGGACGCGCAACCCTGCACGGCCCTCTAGATCTGTAACAGTTCGCATGAATGTAGCGAAGGGCGTTCCGATGTTCGAGTCGTTGGCGGTGCCGTCACGCTGCGTGTCCGAATTTACGGGTAGAATACGCAAATCGTGAAGCACGATACCAGAACACAGCCCGCTGAAGCCGCTCTGGGGCCTGGCCCCGTCTGGAACTGACTCGGCGACCGGCGCCATCGGGTTCCCAGAGAGAGAGCTCAGCTAATCAGTGATTTTGCGCATTTGATCGGGTTTGGGTCTCCACAAATTGTTGCTCCATTTCGAAGAAACGCTGAATCAATGCCAGAAGCATGGGTACGGAATCTGGTTCGACGGGATCGACATATGGCGTCGGCAACCCCGTCCGAGGAAGGGTTCATGAGCGTATGTAAAGAGGAGGTCCCCTGTTCTTGTTCGGCAGTTTGTTTTGCGACTTCACTCTCAAGACCAACCCTAGAATCATCTCCATCGCTTGCGTCCGACTTGAACATGTGCGACGGCTTCGCAATTCTTTCCAGCACCAAACTCTGATCCAACAGCCGGAACGCACATCGAACACAGTTCGCCGCATTGGGATCAGAATAGCTCGACGAAGAAAACACATCAACATACTCGAGAGTATCGACAGCGCAAACACCAAGGCGGAAACAGAATGCACGACGGGTACTGGCACAAAGGCGGCGCCGGCGGCCTGATCGCCCGCACCATCCTCCGTGCCTTGCAATTCCTTCTCGCACTCATCATCGCCATTCTTTACGGCATCGATACGCGAGACGATTCATCGACTCGCACCTCGCAGTGGATCTTTGCCATCGTGGCCGCAGTGCTCTCCATGATGACGGTGCTCCTGCATCTCTTCATCACGGTGACGCGCTACGGCTGGTGCGTCTGGGACTGGGTCATTGCTGTTTTCTGGGCGGCCATCACTGGTGTTTTCGGAACGCTCTATCTTGAAGGGCAATACAAAGAACAGGACGGGCTCCCGCCGGCGTCAGGCAGGATGAAGGTGGCCGTCTGGCTCAATCTCATCAACATGCTTCTGTGGATCGCCACGGGGCTGTTGAGCACGATCTGGTGCTGCGGGACACGCAAGATGAGGAGAAGGATAGAACAGGATCATGCGAAGCTGGAGCAGGGACAAGAGGGTGCTACTGAGGTGGAGCTGGGACGAAGGAGCACTGGCGGGCCTCCCAGTTATCGGTCCGGGTGAGAGGCGTCTGAGCACTGGTGAGATTTGCGATTCGTAGAAAGAGAAGTTGTGTTCGTCTGCAAAGGCTTGGGGGTGAATTAAACACAGTCACAATCTCAACACTCTTTACTACAATCACGTAGATATGGTCCGCATTGTGGTAGACCATATCCGGAAGCGGGACCGGCTCGTGCACCATACTTGACCGGCCGGCCGGCCGGAGCAGGTGGATCCGGCTGGCCGGCGATGGGGCAGCTGGCAAAACCTGGCAAGCTTGTGCGCACCCACCATCTTTGTGTGTTTCCATTGCACATCAGCCTTATCTAGCCATCCACTGCCAGCCACCAGCCACCAGCCACCATACCACGTCCCCTCCGACTCCGCGTCTGTGCCTGCTTGCTTGCTGTACATTCCAATCCATCCTACAACACCATCACATGCTCATCGCTTTCATCGAAGCCGAATCCGGCGTGCGCCTGAACATCAGGACGTTCTGTGCCCCTCAATATTGAAACCTCGAAATGATACCCCACGACCCAATGACCAATTTTGATGCCATGTTAGGCGGTCAACTTGTTAGCGATGCACAGCTTCGATCCATCCCCGCACATGACCGACAAGGGAGAGAGACTCTAGGGTTACCATCTGCACAGCAACAGACGTCAAACGCCCAGCAGCGCACTGCTAGCTTGTCTGCGTCAGATGCTGGCGTTATGGCAAATTCAAGCTAACTTCAGCCTTGGGTCCCAATACGATGGCACCCTCAGCCACAGACCTGCCAGACGGTGACGACCAAACCCATCAGTGGTCTTGCGTTCAGCACACAAGGCACGTTTTATCGGCTCACAGGACCCTTCGTGTCGACGCCACGAGCCCGCTTTGTCACCGAAACCCCACGCGGGAACAGGCCTCAGCGTTGCCTGGCTGAGTCTCCCCACGCGAGCAGAAGATGCAGAAGATGCAAGACAAGCCGAATCTGCATGTCCTTGACCATGGCACTGGTCTGGGTCCCGGCAACGGCCAATGAACTCGGGCCTCCCGCGGCCATCGCCCATGACGCGATCCGAACCTTACTAGCCTGGGATGCACATTCCTGAGCACGCCATCGCCACCCAGCGTATTGCTCTACGCTTGGGATTGAGCTTGACCCCCCGCCAAATCTCCACTCGTCTTCTCAGACACCCATCCAGACACGGCAGGCACAGCGTCTTCGAACTGTCTCCAGAAATCACGCGGCTAGTCAGCCGTAGCGCCGGCTTCGGTGGCGGGTGTTGCAGCCTCTGCCCTGCACTAAGTAGGGGAACGGTGGGAGAAGATCTCCTGGGCTCCCTGGCACGCCAAGTACCGACGAAGACGCAAGGCCAGCCAGCCCAGGCCGCATTCGCACCGAGATACTAGCTCGACATTTAAAAATCAGGATCCCTTCTTCACTGCTGATCACCCTGTCTGCGAGCTTTTCTTCTCCTCCTCTTTCCCTCGCAAGCCTTGCCCTTGCATTCCTAACTGATTCCCCACGACTGCTTCGTGAGACAATCGCCCAGCATGGCCCACCATGACGACGGCAAGGACTACCATGTCCAGCATGACCACCCGACGCCGCTGCCGGCTTCTGATGGCCCGGCCGCCGCCGCCGCCGCCCTTGGCGTTTCCGAACAGGAACGCGCCCGCCACGGCCACGGCATTTCGCCTACCGTGGAAGACCACACCCTCGAATCGCACCCCGACAAGACAGACAGCAGCTCCGATGACTTCAACGCCATCGACCCCAAGTCTGGCGTCAAGCGCGGGCTGAAGACGCGCCACCTCAGCATGATGGCCCTTGCTGGCATCATCGGGCCTGGCCTTCTCGTCGGTTCAGGCGGTGCTCTCGCCAACGGTGGTCCTGCTTCACTGATCATTGGCTTTGGCGTCATTGGCATCGTGGCCTTCAGCATCATGCAGAGTCTTGGCGAGATGACGACGTTGTACCCCTCAGGCGGCGCTTTCACGGCCCTGGGCGATCGCTTTGTCGATAAGGCCTTTGGTGTCGCGATCGGCTGGAACTACTACATCATCTGGTTCTGCGTGCTCGCCAACGAGTACAATGCGCTGTGTAGCATCTTTGTCTATTGGAGCGACAAGGTGCCTCTTTGGGGATACTTCTTGCTGTTCTGGGTGCGTAAAGCCGTCAACACACTACCGCTGCCAGTCTTGCTAATACGACCAGTTTGCCTTTACCGGCTTTCAATTGCTTGGTGTTGAATCCTTCGGCGAATCCGAGTTCTGGCTCGCCCTGCTGAAGCTCATCGGCCTCGTCGCTTACTTCTTCTTCTCGCTCGTCTACGTCTCCGGTGGAATCCCCGGCCAGGAGGCCCTCGGCAACCGCTACTGGGTCGACCCCGGCCCATGGAACAACAATGGCTTCCGAGGCATGGCCACTGTTTTCGTCTTCTGCTCGACATTCTACGCCGGCGTTGAATCTGTTGCCGTGGCCGCCACGGAGACCAAGAACCCTGGCCGTGCCGTGCCCCTCGCCATTCGCCAGGTCTTCTGGCGCATCATCTTCATTTACATGGGCTCGGCCATCTTTTTCGGTCTCACCTGCCCTGCCAACTCGGACATGCTCGTCAACGCCAATGCCAAGGCCCTGCAGAGCCCAATGACGGTCGCCATTCAGAATGCTGGCTGGCAGGGTGGCGTGCACCTGATCAATGCCTTCATCTGCGTCACTTGCTTGAGCGCCTGTAACGCTTCAATCTACATTGGCTCGCGCACGCTGCTCTACATGGGCCAGGACGGCAAGGCACCCAAGATCCTCGGCTGGACCAACAAGCGTGGTGTTCCCATTCCCGCTATTCTCTTCACCAACCTCTGCGGCGCCCTGTCCATGATGAACAACAGCACCGGTGCCGGCAAGGCGTACGGTTACATTGTCAACCTCAGCGGCGTGTCGACGTTCCTCGTCTGGGGCTCCATCTCGTTTGTGCACATTCGATTTCGCCAGGCCTGGAAGGCACAGAATCTGAATGAGGCCGATCTGCCGTTCAAGTCGCTACTGTACCCGTACAACGCATACTTTGGGCTCGGTGCCAACATGTTCCTGGCTCTTGTGCAGGGCTGGACGAATCTGTCGCCGTTTGATGCCGGCGGCTTTGTCGATGCATACATCCTGCTGCCGCTGTTTGCCATCATCTACTTTGGATACAAGTGGTGGAACAAGACGACATACTGGCGCCTCGAGGACATTGATCTCATGTCAGGCAGGAGGCGCGATCTCGAGCCCACGAGGGAGAGAGAGGCTGAGAGGGAAGAAGGAGTGAAGCCTTCTCTGTGGAAGCGGGTGTGGAAGAGCGTGTAGCAAACGAGACGGATATACCCTGTGCTTTGCGGTGTCTTTCCATTGTCTTCTCTATGTTGTGGACTAGACGCTGAACAACATCAAGCATATTTGCGAGATTTGACTTGTATTCTCTCCGGGAAGACTACGCATGAAACCACGCGTTGCGCAATGAACGGTGAGAACCTAGCTATGGACAGAGAACCACCACGCTCAAGCATTCCAGTAGTCCTGGTCAACCCACGACTTCCAGTCCGGCATGATGTCCTCAATCTTCTTTGGCGTGCCCAGCGTCTTGGCCCAGGTGACTCTCGGGCCCTTGGCGCCGTCGCCCGTGTTACCGGACTCGGCGAAAAAGACATTGGTGACGGGGTCGCTCCCCCAGGTGGACCAGCCGGCAGGGCCGATAACGCTGCCGAGGGCCGAGTTCTGCACGACAACGCGCGCGTACTGTTTCCACGGGCGCCCGAGCAGGCTGGCGCCGGGGGCGACGTTGGCGCCGCTCTTGGCCGTAATGTTGGCCTTGTTGAGGACGTACCAGTTGCTATCGTCCGTGGACCGCCCGCTGGCCGTGACCCAGCCCTTGCCGGCGACGGCAATGTCGCAGTCCTCGATCCAGACGTTGCCCTTGTTGCCGAAGATGAAGTCGATGGCGCCCTCGATGTAGCTGTCCTTGAAGACGAGGCCCGGCTTGTTGACGTACAGCGTGTCCTGGTAGCTCGTCAGCTGCACGCCGTAGTAGCCCTGCCGCACGCCGTTGGCCGACAGCGCCAGCGCCTGCGACTGGCTGCCCGGCTTGCCGACGGGGAACGTGTTGTCGATCTTGACGTTGTAGACGCGCAGGTCGTGCGCCTTGGCGCTCAGCGTCGCCGATAGGTCGTTGCTGCCGGCCTGGACGGCCGAGAGCGCGTTGGTCAGGACCACCGTGTTCCGGGCGTAGTCGAGGTGGTTGGGCGTCGAGCCCTGGATCGTCAGCGCCGCCGCGAGCTTCGGTATCTTCGTCTGCCCCGTGTAGGTGCCGGGCTTGATGAAGATGGTCGACGGCGTCGTGGACGACTTGATCGAGTTCACGGCGTCTTGGAGCTGTTGGTCCTCGTTAGCATGGCGGTCACCCAGGCGAGACTGCTTTCTGTGAGGCTCTGCTGGGCTGCGGGTACGTACCGTAGTGAAGTCACCGCCAGAGAGTGCCACGACAATGGCGCCGTTGGGAGGGGTCTGGCGCTTCTCTGCGGCGGCGAGGCCCGCGAGGGCGAGGGTCGCGGCCCGAGCGAGGACGTTCTGGAATCTCATGTTGCGAAGATAGTCAGGTGATTCGGTAGCTTGAAGCACTATCACCTACACGAGGGGGTTGATGAAGTCCTGTCTGCTCCCTCTTTTATACTTGGTCCTCGCACTCCGAATCATCTTACCTGAACCAGGGAGCTCGGCATGTTGGCATGCACATCACGATATGCCTCCAGCCGAACGGAACAGCGTCGAGGTGAAACAGACCAAGTGGGCGCACACTTGTTCGTCGACCATCCCGCCACTCCCAGCAACCATCACCGCTCTTCCTTCCCTTGGACTGCCAACCCCCCCGCAGTCCAGCACCTGATCTATGCATGTATGGAAAGGGGCGGAGAAGTAAGCCCGTCCACATACCGCTGGTCCGGGGTACACGAAAGTTGCCGATCACGCCCCCTCCGTCGTGGCCCGCCGGGACCCCGACGCTGGCAGTTCGTTTGCAAGGGTACCTAGGTATATCGCGGAGGTTTACTGATCGGCCTACCAAGTCACGCCGGGCTGCCGGGCCCCGGCTGGCGTCGACGGGCATGGCCAACTTGCCGTGACAGCCGGGCAGACCCAGCTCGCCGTCACGCTAAGAGATGCTGTCATCTGAATACCGCCGAACACCAAACCTTGTTGCGCATCCTTTGGGTGCCCCCGATTAAGGTTTGCGAGGCGCAAGATTGACATCTCGCGTATGGCAAGGACACGGAACGCGAAACCTTAGGGTGCGGTTCATCCCGTAAGAGCCGTGACCGGCTGCCTTTCTTCATGGATGGAAAGTTCGTATCCTGCTCTGCCGGTGCCCATGCCCGGCGCGGGAAGACTTCCTTGACGACGTGCACGCCATATGGCGAATCCCGAGCCGAGCCATCTCCGTCTCTCTAAAGCTTAAACCCTTGTATGTGCTTGCTTGCGTGTTCACGATCATGTCGTCAACAAATGGTATGGGGTCGTGCACCGCGAGGACGGAAGTAACGGCATTCCACCTCACGTACTACTGAATATAGGCCACGACCTTTGTCTATCATCTCGAGTTGCCGAATCCTTGGGACGACGGCGACAACGTTCAAGGGAAAAGTATGAATCGGGCCACCTCGGAAGATTTATTCAAGACGTCAGTGCAGGATCTACACTACAATGTCACTGTACACAATGGAGAAATACGACCTGCACCCGCGGCCTAAAGGATCAGCAAAGCTTAATATGCAGATCGCTCATTGTCCTGATCTTAATCATCTTGTCACTTTGATAGCGAGCAGATAGGAGTGCAAGAGAATCAACTCTACCTAAGTTCTCAGTCGCTCGGGTGCTACTTACGAGCGTTGCACTCAGATCCATCCATACAAAAAAGGGGTATCATGTGTCGGCCGTAATATCGTGTAATCACCCCTTCAAGCGCACCCAGATTTCGGAACCCCCAAGAGCCCCGTCATCCCAAACACGCGACCCAACCTCTCGTTTGCTCCGATCCGAAGAGTCCGTGAGACGTCCACGGCCGCCGCGTTCTCTGCGCCGAGGAAAAACCCCAAAATCCCCCTGACTGCGCCTGCAGGAGGCCTCGCCGACTCGGGCAGCCGCAACGCAGCCCCTGGCGCCTCCCAGCCGTCCACGTACGGCGCGTACATGACCGACCTCTCCCGAACGCCCACGGCCGCCTTCGCCGGTGGCTCCCCGACGACGCTCCAATAAAGCCTGCTGAGCGGCGCCTCGCCCCGAAAGAAGGCTTCGTCAAAAGCAGCGCGGTCAGCGGCGGCACCGCGCACAAACTGTAGATACGACTTGGTAAGACGCACGGCATCGTTGACCCGACAGTCCCTGTGCTGATCCGTATCTGCTGTCCACAAAGCCGAAGCATGGTACGGATGATCCGGCTGACGGGCATTGCCCAGGTCGGCGAAGACCCAGCGTGTGGAATCTGTTCTCGAGGCGATGAAGATATTGTCGAGCTTGACATCGTCGTGACACAGGTTGTGCGCAGTGTGCATGTGCGCCAAGGCTGAGAGCAGAGCGTTGAAGGCCGGACGGTATGTACGGTCGATTTCAAGATGATCAAAGGGCTCCGGGGCCGTGCTCAGGCCGTGAGCGAGCTTCTCGGCGGTGCCAGCCCGCAGGAAGGGGGTGACGAGATGCCACTTGGGGGGTTCATGGTCGCGGGGCGAGGTGAGAAAGTAGTCCTGAACGGGGACGAACATGCTGCTGAAGGGGTCGCTCTCTTCTTCGTGTATGCTGAGGCTCTCGCGCTCCATGCCACCGTGGCCGCCAAGCAGCAGGGTGGCAGGGATCTCTGTAGGCCAGCGCGTCTGCGGTGCACCGGGAACGCAGTTGCGTAAGGGGCTGTTGCCTTCATTGAAGACTTTGATGATGGAGTTGTTGAAGAGGTAGACATCGCCTTCATGGCCGCCTCCCAGGTGTTTCCAGCGCGGTCGATTCGAGAGGAACATCGCCCTGTCGGTGTTCTCGACGGCTTCCGCCTGCCAGCCCTGGCGCGCTAGGAGGACCTCTTCGTCCGAGGTCAGGGATGAAAATTGGGTTGGGCTGTATTTGGCCTGGATGGCAGTTCGGAATGTGACGTGGAGGTCGCCGAGGTGAAAGAGGCCAACGATGGCCGTGATGACGAGGATACGGTTGACGAGTCTCAATGGCAGACGGCGTGCCGCCCTGCGACCAGCCGGACTCCACGTGCGCTTTCCTTTCTCCATGTCTGTGATAGGTATCGTCATGCGTACGGGGGAAGCAGAAGAAGAGGAAGAAGGAGGAGAAGGAGAGAGAACGGGGATCGCCAGCAAGGCACCCAGCAGCGGGACGAAGCCTCATAAGCAGAAGCCATCCATGTCAGCGAAACAACAGACAATACGGCAGCATCTGACAACGGCAACCTGGGCCAGCTTGCTTGGTACGGGGCTGGGCTCTCATCACGCAGAGCTCATTTGCGATGGCGAACAGGGCGTGTCGCCAGAGGCCAAGACGTCATGCCGTGGACGTGGGGACGAAGCCCTGCTAGCAAACGGCAGGGCATAATCATCGATGAGATGAGGGAAGGGGGGGCCAGAGGCATGGCCTGGCAGCGGGTTGCAGCTCACAGGGGTGAGACTCAAGCTCACCCCCCCCCAGTCCGGAGAAACCTCGG
>NW_021167496.1:0-12130 GCF_003724135.2 Verticillium nonalfalfae | reverse complement strand
CACCGTCCGCCAAAACCTTCGACTCGTATGGGTAAAGCCTGTCCCGGCGAGCAGTCCGAGCGGGCCAGATCGCTTGTTTCCTTTGCGCTGACCTTTTGCGTCTGGTACCGCACACCACGTACGAAATGCCATCCTTCGTGGTGGAGCTATGCGTCTGTCAACCAACCCTGGCCCATCCGAAAATCATCGGAATCAACCGAGGTCAGGCGCCAGGACGGTTCGGGCAGATGCAGTCCAGTCCTCCCAGCGACAGCGAACAGTCTGTACTGGTGGTTCTGCTGAGAAACAAGGAAGCGGAACCAAGTAGAGCGCGAACGTAAACGCACAGCACCGCGTTGTGCCGTGCTTTCCCTTCCGCTCCATGTACAGCAAGGTTTTCTGTGCATCACGCGTGTCTGCCCATCAGACGGGACGTGCGGCCTCGCCTGGGACCGATTTTCACCGCGAACACGAAAATCACCCCCCTCCCCTTGGCCTCTCTGAGAGAGAGGGGGAGGGGCCCCAAGCTCTCACTGAGACCTGCATGGCATGGGCCACACATCCCTCCCCCCTCCCCGGCCCCTTCTTTCTGAAGGGCCGTCTCATTGCCCTGGACCATGTCTGTCCGTGTCCGCGTCGAGGGTGACAATGGTGCAGAGTTGCTGGAAGGCCAAGTGCAGCCGCGAGTTTCGCGGGCACGGCGTCTAGCGGGATCAAGTGGCAGTCGGTCACTAAGCTGGCTAAAAAGGTGCCCGCCTTTCACTTGCAGGCATGGGGCCCTGGGACCACAACTGCATCAAACGGAAACATGTTTACCGTCGAGACATGGAGGTGGTGGTGCCAACCGTCGTAAGTCTGTCTCCTGTCAGAAGGTCCAGCTAACCCACGCCGCCCCGCCCCATCAGAAGCAAGCAATGGGTGTGAGGCAGTCTAACAGGTGAAATGGCCAGTTCCATGGCACGGGGCTGGTGCAGTCTCGGTCCTAGTCCAGGAACGATGCAGTGCACACGCACACACACACACACACACACCAGAGGCTGATGGGGAACCAGAACCGCATTCTGAGAGCGCATCGTAGGATGATTCTTTTGTGCCGAGGAAATCTGTCGCCAGTTCACAAAAGAGCCCGCTTTGAGGCTGGCCGACCAATCCGAGGAGATGAGCAGTTACGTCTGTGGCGCGGAATAGAATTTGGGCCTGATACCGACGACCAGTCAGATACGAATGCTAGGGGAGGGGACATAAGAGATCCTTGAGCAGAGGAGGGGGTTTTTTGTGGATAGAAGGGCAGCAGAAACTCAGAAGAAGAGGGGGGGGTGTGGCCTCTGATCTCTGGAACGAGGGCCAAGGGCTCGGTCTGCCTGAGCTGAACCATGGACAACGGCCACTGCCATTTGCAGCTTGGAGCAAACAGGCAGACAGACAGACATGTAAACCCTGTGCGAAAAGGGACAGCAGCCATCTGCCCTCATGAAAAAGAGGGCGTAGACGTAGTGCGGCAGTCGTCTCCAGGTGATGTCCGGCCGGTCACAGCACGGAGTTGTTAGTTTATGTGAGGGGTGTCTCTCCTGGTGAATCTGGTCAGAACTGAGGACTGGAGAGAGAGAGAGAGAGAGAGAGCGCACCCAGTGGCTGGGGCTTCGAGTGAAACCCTGCTGATGATCGACGTGCCGTGCCCGCTGCTGAGGCTTGTCACTTGGGTTGTGGTTCCCCTCGTCTGCCGCAATCTTCCGCTTTGCCGGTCCAGTTTCGTGGCCTAGCCACAGCTCGTTTACATGTATATGCATCACAAGGTTCAAATGCCATGCCGCCGACCCAATTGAGGGGATTCAAGGTCGCGCTATGGGTTCCTGGTCTCACACAGAAGCGTTGTGCTGGTGTGCCAGCGCGCCAATCCAGCCATCATTGGCATGCCGTCAACTTCGTGTCTGACGGCGAGTGATGTGTCACAAGGATTAGCCACGCCAAAGGGGCACCAATGCCCCGCCCCGCAGGCGTGCGTTAACCTGATCGCTGGGCTTCCTAGGAATGTTTTGGGCGTTTGGGCGTTGTAATATCTTCTCCCCCACAAGGCTTCGAGGCTCCAAGCTAGAACAATATGTGCCGTAGAGACGCCAGCTGCTAGCCATTCGTCACTTTTGCTGCTGTCGTCATCTTAGTGCCGGC
Source organism: Verticillium nonalfalfae (assembly GCF_003724135.2). Classification (NCBI taxonomy): domain Eukaryota; kingdom Fungi; phylum Ascomycota; class Sordariomycetes; order Glomerellales; family Plectosphaerellaceae; genus Verticillium; species Verticillium nonalfalfae. The sequence goes on along the minus strand of NW_021167496.1, from coordinate 9,985 downwards.
ACATGCGACAGTCGACACCTGCGCGCCCTGTTTGTGTGACCAGTCAACAATCCTTGACCACACATCCGCCTCCTCTGATGGACAGCCTGTGCATCGTATCGGATATCGCATCTTGCGGACCACAGCTCAAGGTTGGACTGGGTGATGCGCAGTTGGCACCAGGGAGCAACCCGTTATCTTGGACAGGTCCTGTGGTCATCGTTTCTTCCCTTCCTCGGGACGGAAATTGCCCAACGGCACGCGGCTGGGCAGCTGAAAATACTAAACCTTGTCGCTCCATTGTGTGAAATTTCTCGTCTGCCGAGCCCGAACAGAACAATATTCTGAGTGGCTCTCGCGAAAGTATGAACCCCTTCCGAATTGTCCCTTTCATGTGGGTTGCCCATATGGTACGTAGCACCCCTCCAGAAAATTTGCATTCGCACCTGAGAATAGTGAGGCCGGCAGCTGCCTACCCGTCACAACGGCACACATAGATGAGCCACGTACCGTTATCATCTGGGGCATCGCATTGCGTCTGGTGCTGGGAGCGGCAGGTGGAGAAAGCCTTTCAATAGAGTATCCAAAACACGAGTTGGTTCTTGTTGGCTACCCCTCGATCTATTGATAGCAAGAATCCACGGCATGTCGATTCTTTAGCATTACGAGGGAGTCCGGGGCTGCGAAGTCCTTGTCAGGATACTGGCTTGACATCCGGCCGAAGCATTTCGCCCTTGGCCATCTTGGTGCTGGTCAAGGAGGTCGTCTCAATCTAGTCACGAAATAGCGTATGTATGGTGGGCAAGACGGGAGGGGGGTTCGGAAGGCAATTCTCAGCTGGCGCAACGCTGATCTGTCTATGGGCACAGAGATCCGCTGGCTCCAGAGATGTGGCGACCAAGACCCGCGCCCGCACTAGCTCTGTCAAGGGATTGCAGGCACATCCTAAGTTGACTGTGGTGAGGGCGTCGAAATCGTTCAATTCGAGCAGCGCAGACCTTCGGTGCCTGTGGAGATAGCTAAAGCCGTTTGGTGGAGTCGACACTGCCATATGATCTGCAGGGCAGTGCTGAAGACACAAGTGCGCCCTCCGCTCCAGCCACTACATCTGAGGTCAATGGCGGATCATGTACAGCTTCTACCCGACATGGTGGCGGCCATGAGGGTGCAAGACATCATGGCGTTGGTGGATATCTCGGGTGGTCTAGTTGCCCAAGCTGCCCGCAAATCAAGTCGACTGATTCATGGGCAGACGAGGTGGGGTTCTCGCGGAACACATCCGGCTGCCACTACGGGTGAATTCAAAGGAATGGATGGTGTCAAAGGCAGATGCATCTCGACGGCTCCAAGCCGTTACTGATCCGGAGAGCCTAGAACTTTGCACTGCATCTCTGCTCGTCACAGAAGGTGAGCTGCGTGAAAGCCTGTTGTCTCGCCTGTGCTGGACCGCTGGAGGTCGAAATGCTGTGCTCACGAATCGTACTCTTTGGTAGTTCCGACAAGTGCAGATGAACACCCAGCCTCATCTTGGACTTTTCCAACTCGGCGACCAAGATCGATGACTGTCTTCTGTATTTCGGCGGCTTGAAGTTGACCGACTTGACTGAGGGGAGCCATCTAATCCTGGGTACGCGCTACCCCACATGCTCGTTGAGGTCGCAGAGCCAGCTCGTCATGTGCTCCTCTGTCTTCGGTACCCAGTCAGCTACCTAGATGATGGAGGACTGCTTTGCCGAAAGGGGGGTTGGGAGGGGGTTTACTTCGGAGATTCGACGGGGGTGCCGGAAATGCTGCCTCGGCGACGGCGAGTTGTCGGAAGAGCCTCCGACCTCCGCTACGAGTTGGAGGCCCAGACGTCTGTTGCCAGACATAAGAGACAACCTCACCTGCGTGAGCCGTAACTGATCTGGGACTAGGCTGTTGCTCGGGCCGTGCACCTTTCACTGAGGATGAGCCAATGCTAGCTGAGAACCTGGAACCGCTTGTGTTCTGCGAGTCATTGCACATCCCGGCTTCCGGCCATGATATGCCATCGGCGCTGCCTCCGTTGTAAGATAGGTCTGAAGTATGACCGTTCGGATTGTTGTACACTTCGCAGCCGAGTATGCATGGCTTCCTAACAACTTAGAAGTCTATTGCATGGAACCCAGCTTCGAATGTGGCGAAAATGTTGTCGTTTGCTGTGGCCCGGTCGAAGAGGATCGTCAAATAGCCCCGATCTTGGTGCCGGATTCAAGCAGCTAAAAGTCGGCACTCGCTGCAACGATTGTGCTATTGATGTAGCATGGCGGTGAGGGTTCAAATGCTCGACGCAAGATGACCCCCGATGTGCTCTGAGAAGCTCGAGCTGTGTAGAGTCATGAGCCCACATCTAGGCTCTCGTCTCATCCACTGGGGGGATGGCGCAGTTGGGAGCGCGTTAGACTGAAGCCCACTTCAGGAATCCAATCTAAAGGTCGCTGGTTCGATCCCGGCTCACCCCATTTTTCGCCTGCGTGGCATCACTTTTGTTCTTGGAACTTGCTGTTCTAGGACCCCTCGAATAGACCTCCAGTAGACACACCCCTCCCCCCAAATCTCGTGCATATCATAGAACCAATACAGGGCTACGATTAAGCGGCAAAACGGCTCCTGCCCATGGGACAGGATGACCGCCACATGCTGGAGCTCTGCACCTCGCTCATCTCGTTCACCGTGATCAAATGCCTCCAGTGATGTACCTACGTACATTACATGTAGCAGAGAGTTCGACAGGCCACCCCTGTTACAGCAGCGCATGCGTGGGGATCCCTGTCGCATGCGCTAGCCATCAGGACGACACGTTTGTCCTTCTGGCAGAGACCAGCCACCCACAGCGCGCGGAGAGCAGACCGCTCCACGGGTGCATCCTTGAACCCTCGAACGAAGGTTTGCCGTTACACTGTGCGATTATCTCAGTTTCTCTGGTACGACAAATCTCGACCATAGAGGAAAGATTGAATAGTTGGGTGCACAGTAAGCTGAGTGTCAAAGACGCTCGGTGCCCGTTATTCGACTCAGCGCAGCATTTGAACCCAAGGAGTCTTGACGACAACTCTCGGAGTATACGTAGGCTGTGGAGTGCATCTTCATACTGTAGACCGTGCTCGCGGAAGTGGCCGACGTCGATACGGGCCAGTTGTGTCAACCTAGGGTACACTTGGATTCAGCGCCGCCAGTGCCCACTGTTGGGGCGAAAGGGGAAGCAGTCGTCCATGCAGTGCGAGCTGGTCTCGTCAGCTGGACTGAGGTGTGTTACATAGGTTGACGGACTGCGCACAATAGCAAAAGTACAGGGTGGTCATCGTCATGTCCTTCACCAATGCTAGAGTCGAGTGATGTTCTGCAGCAATATATCAGAGCTTAGTAGAAAAAAAAACTTAGCCTTGGGCCTTGTCCTACAATTATCTGAGCAAGTCGTGAGCCGAGTGGCGTGTTCCAGGGAAATACAGCCGTTGCTGGCAAAGAAGTGGCGGATATGCCCTCGAATCCTCTTTTCGCTTATGATGGTGCGTGGGCTCGTGCACATATTATGTGCTGTGCGGGCCTCCGAGTCATGCCGGTTGGCGATCGCCTCGTGCCGGCAATGTGGTCATGTTGAGTATGATAGCAGCGACTGGATGCTGGATCTGTCACGCAGACATGCAGGCGATGCATGTAGTTACGTGGCAATGACAACAACGAGCGAATCATAAAGTGTAAACAGGGACGGCAGGATTGTCGACGGTAATGAATGCAACAACAGAAATCAACGCACCACAAGACCTGCTCTGGTTGAGCGAGGCAAATCTTCCACTGGACGGTGTCCAGGTGGGTGGGCAGAAAAAGATTGTCAGCATATTGCCGGAGCTTGGCGGTACGGCATGACTTGGCACACTCCCAGAGATCCCCCCCTGCTTAAGGCAGTGTCGTTGCCGGCAAGACGATGTGTGTTCCTCGTTCGCCACTATTCGAGACGGCCTGACGGCACACGGATTTGTGATTGGGCCGTACCATTCCAAGTTCACTGGCAGAAGGCTTTCTGTGAGCGACTGGTCGATCTGAAGTGAGAACAAGTGGCCCACGGCTGCAGAAGATTACGAAGGTGTGCGCAGGATAGTGTGGTGGTGAAGGTCAATAGAGCTGCCGAGGCCTGGTTGCTCGGCCCAAGGTGGCCGTCGGCGGTCTTGAAATCACTTGCCATCGCGACCAGAAACATGTGGCGAACAAGAACCGAGAAACGATGCTCCAGTTGATGTAGTTGCCAGACGGACAGCCGAGAAGATGAGACGAAGTCAAGATACACTTCACAATGGTGATGCCATAAAGGAGCTAAGGCGACACTGTGCCCCTCCGAGGCAGGAAAGCGGTTTTAGTCCCTCCCGATGGTTCGGGTCGCTTGAGATCTGGCGAGGCCCTAAAGTCGACCGGTGACAGATCACTCCAGTGGTTATTGTCCTTGAGAGAGCCCCCAAACCAGGGTCTTGGAACTGGGCTAGTTTGGCTTGGGAAAGCAAAGCCGTTGGATAGCGGCAGATCAGGGCAGGAGATAGTGCCGCTAATGTCGACTGACGGATCTTGTTCGAATTGAAGGCCCGCAGACAGCTTACCATCATTGACAGTGAGGGCGCCAAGGTGTCAAGCCACCCAGGTCGTACATGGCGCGCGTGGTCGCACAAGGTCCGGGGCCGGGAGGCAGAGAAAGGCCTTGTCGACAGCGTCTTGATCAAGAAGGTCATGAGTCGAGGTAAACATGAAACGCCTGGGCAAGTGAAGAGAACGAGGGAGTCTGGGTGCCGTACTGGGGCTGGGGTCCCATGTGGCCTTCATGCTAGGTTCCTCTCCAAAGCGGACCTTGTCAAGGTGGTTGGGCCCCAAGGGTGATGCGAGTGTCGCGAGAAAAAGCCGCTCGTTGCGGGCAGTACAGGCGGTGAGGAATACACGAGCCAAGGGCCTGTGATCTGACGATGAACCGGAAGAAGAAGATGGCGATGAGGGGTAGACGGCAGGTGTCAGATGTCAGATTGAGAGCCTTGTTCAACATCCTGGGCTGGCCCAACCATGATGTGGTATCAGAGCAAGAACGGCCGCCGATGCTACCTGCCGAATTTCCTGATCCCTGGCAAGCAAGGGGGGAGAAGGGGGGGGGGGGGGGGGCTCCGAGGGGCCTGGCAACCTTGGACGTGGAAGGCACCACCTATGTCTAACCGATGTTCATGTAATGGCGGCATGCTGGTCGAGACGACTGGCATGGTCGCTTGTGGATGATCCCTGGCCAGTCTCTCTCCCCCCTCATCTTGAGAGAGAGGTCTTAAAGGCCGTCGGCATCTCAGCTACCTCAGCTACCTTACCTAGGTATCTAGGGTAGGGTAGACGGCCGCCGACGAGAGGCTGGCGGCTGGCATTTGCTTGCGATCCTCCGCGGAGCTCAGCAAACCTGCCTTTGTGGTCTGGTGCTGCCACCACCATGGTAGCCTGAGGGATGAAAGGGAGACTATGCAGAAGCGAGGGGTTTCCCGCGGGGTATTTTACACTGAAAAGTCGTATGGTGAAATGCATGCTCTCCGTTCGACCGCGCACCTCCTCCTCCACCCGCAGAACAGGAGCGACATTGGGAACCCTGGTCTACAGCCGTCCAGACACCCCGGCTGCAGCTCATGAGACGTGACAGACCGCGGCGCAGGGCGCAAGGCGCACTCGTCCATCCATCTCACTGACTGTTCGCTGGCCACTGTTCGCCGTGAGCCGGCAACCTTGATGACTTCACCTGGCACATCGAACTGGCGGGGGAAGCGAGCATGTGCGCTAGGAAATGGGGCGGGCGCCCAATATTCGTTCATTCTTAGGCTGGCACGGTTAGTCGATCATTAAACGACAATCTGCCCCCTGCTTCACGATGGACATCTGTGCCCTGCCGATGACGCTAGGAGACTTTCCTTCAGACCAAAAGTGAAGCGTAGACTATGGATAGAGTGCACTGCTTGCATGGCGTTTTCCCAAAGTGCAAGTTGCCGCAGGTCAATATTCCATTGACGCAATGATATCATGGATCATCACATCTTCTCAGCACGTACACACCAGAGGAGAACAGCCATTGAATCGATCGACCCAGACATGGCAGACCCTAAAGCGTGAAGATATTTCCGAGGGACGCAGCATGCAACTCTGCCCATGTCGAATCTGGGTTCGAATCATCGACGATTGAGCGCCTGAGGGCCGGACGAGAGAGGGACAAGATTGACTTCCGGTCGTTGCACATGTCCCCAAATTGCCTCGTGGTCTAGTGTCGTCAGTCATGTAACACACGAACGTGCGCCCTCCGAAGCGGGCGGAGAAAAGCGCGATGGATGGATGTGGTCCGACCATGCGGTCGCCTGCGTGTACGGTAGACAGACACCTTCGCAAAGCTACCAGCACCCAGCACCCAGCACCCAGCACCCAGCAGTCGTCTTTCCCGCCGACGAACCGAGCCACCAGTCCTCCCAGCACGAAGCTAGCGCTTATCGACGAAAGAAAGCCCCGAGACTCGAGCCTATTCTCTTTTTGTCCAAGTCCATAAGGATCGACGTTGCTTCGCCAGGCTCGAGTCAGGGTCCACACGAGACAACCGAGCTAGAGCCTAGGGGCGCGACCATTCCATGCGTCAGGCGCGAGTCGTGGGCTGCAGGTGAGCAGAGCTTGCAGGGGCAGGCCGGGCAGTTCATCGTGTCGAGGATTCGTCTGTCCGACGGCCGTTGCTCTCCCGCTGACGGACCTTGCACTGTCGCTTTGCCCAGGGCACCATCGGCGGCATCTGGGGGCTTTACTGGCAGCGCTACAGCGACTTAGCAGAGCGGCAGATACGACCAGCGCCTGCGCTTGGAGCATGACAGCCAGGCCCCCGGTGTGCAGTCGACAAGGTGCGCCCAGTAGCCGGCGATCGGGTTCTGAGGGACGTTGGCGAGAGAGCGGCGCGGGCGGGCGAGTGAGCAACGTCGAGGCACGCATGGGACAAAGATGAGTGAATACCCACGCGGCAGACGCGACGTGAGGCCCGCCAATGTCCGGTGATGCCAAGGCCCTGTGATAGAAGCAGAGGGAAGACGAGGAGCCGAGCATTGTGGCGATCGACGGCATGGCAGCATCTCAGCACCGACAATGCAGGGGTGGGCAGAGATGAGTCGGTCTGTTGAGGTGAGCAGATGAGTGACCGACTGGAAGAGTCGGCACATCAGTGGCCCCCTTCCACGGCGTGTCGGACATCATCATCAAGCATTAGCGGACTGTGACTCGATGAAAGACGAGGCAGAAAAAAGTGGAGAGGGGGAGAGAGAGAGTGAGAGAGTGAGAGAGAGAGAGAGAGGACCAACCTTCGCAAGAGACCCCCCTTGCCGGGCGCTCTGACCCACATGACCATCCTCCCACCTATCGGGGTTAGTGTGAGAAAAAGACGCAGATCTCTGGAACCCACTCATTTTCGATGCTCAGCACGGATCAGAATGCCATGGTCCAGGCATGGGTTCAGCTTCTAGTGCAAGGACCAGCCAGCAAGCCAAGCCAAGCAGACCCATCAGCAGCACACCCACGCTAAAACACTCCCAGACAGCATGAGCAAGAGGCGGAGAAGGCCCCCTGCTCGTCTTTGATCTACAGTGTCTCTTGCACACTGTGAGTATCCCAGCTTCCGGCGCATCATCACACTCAACATCACGGGCAAATCGATATTTCCCGCGCCTCCACCACATCAAAGGAAAACTCCGCGCACCTCAGACCAGCTCTTGACTTTGACTTTCTCTTCCAAACACGGGCCCAGTTTTCCTCGTCGTCAGGTGCCCGCAACGACAGCAATTGTGATCATGTTGCCAATGGCAGGGATCTGGACACGCCCAAGAAACCCCTCCCTCTCTCTTCCTCTGATGTGCCCCCCCGTACCTTCCTTAAGTCTCCACTGACACATGTATTGAGCGGGGCTTCCTTCCTCAGCTCTTGCCCTCGCGCAGTCAGTTCCGCTCTTGCCAGGAAGACACTGCACCTGGAACAAATATTGAGTATCAAGTCATTTGCCCAAACCGGTTGCGGCTGCCCTCGCCGGAAAGTATTGACTTAGGAGAATAGCTAGCGTATCCACATTCCTGACGTCGTCCTTGCCCGTCTGCCACAACAACACTCAGCAACGCGTGCATCGGCGATTACCCGACGCCCACACACAATCGGGTCCATGGTGAATGCTTGGTCACGGCGGCCCAGTCATGTAACTGTGTTTGAACCCTGTGGCCATGCCTGCCATTCATTGAGTTTATGAAGCTTTCTGATTTCAGACTGCATACTGTGAAAAGCGTGCCCGCCACCTGGCAGACAGAAGAACACGCTTCCGGGGTGCTTCAGGTTGTTGACACACGGTGTAGAGCCAATAAGCGACCGCGACGTGCATCCACTGACCCCACCCTCCCTCCGTTCTCCTTCTCCTTCTCCAAATCCATGGAACCACGCTGTATAGTGCCACCCCCCCCCCATTCCGTTCTTCGTGAGCATCCTGGGCCACCACATTGCCGACCTCCCACGCTGTTTTTTGCAGGAACCCTGCCCACCCTTGCCCCCTGGTAAGTTGGTTCCTGCCCCCCCCCCCCCGCCCCCCTCGACGAGGCCCAGAACAGAACACAGCAGCAGGCAGTCAGGAGAGAGAGGCCGAGAGAAAGAAAGAGAAGGTAAAGTAGACAGGTACCAATAGGGAGAGTTCAGCGCGCTGTGTACCTCCGCTTCGGCCCCTCCAGGAGACGACAAGTCGTTTACTTCACACCAGCTCAAACCCAGTGCTGTGTTCATGAGGAGCCGCTCGTCTGCCCTGGCCTGGTACATGGTATCTCCCTATACAGAACAGTACAGTTTTGCCCACGACCACCCTCGTCAGAAAGAACAGGGCCAGGCCCCTTCCATTGTCTGAAGCAACCCCAAGCATTGCCATCCCGGGGCGGTCAGCATCTGAGCGCGCTCTCTCTCTCTCTCTCTCTCCCTCCCCTTCTGCTCGTTTCCGGACTCATCTGGATGCTCTTGGGCAGATGTCCGGAACATACAATCACAATCTTTGTCTCTGACGCCGACGGACGACGAGGCATTGCATCATAGGCCCCTTTCGGCAGGCGTCGCAATTACTCGCGCTTTTTATCTGCACGAGGTCTCGAGTCAGATGTCTTCGGCTCTGTCGTGGGGACCGACCCAGAGATCTCCATCCGGACGCGTGAGATACCGAAATCCTCGCCGCTCAACACCTGTACCACAGGTGAAAATTACCCACTCACACCCCTAGTCTCCAGCTCGCCAGGCACCCCCCTCCCTACATGGTACTCACGCATACGAGCCGACCACCTCGTCTGTCGCCTGTCCCAGTCTCCCAATCCCAGTCCCGTCTGCAACCAAGTCAAAGTCACTTTTGGTTTTGACGAGCGTAGACCTCGTCACCAGATCGAACTCTCCGATTTGCAGTACATGCATACAGCACAGTACCTACTTTTTGCGGCCACAGAACGACCAGAGCACACCGTGCCGTGCCTGGCGCAAACAGGCCACGACGAAAACAGAATTGCCCACCCCACGAGTCGAGGCGTGAAAGGTCTACACTGGTGCCTCTCTTCCTCTGTCCCCCTCTCTCTTTCACTGCTTCTGGTGCTCTCTGCTGCTCTTCACTCCGCTTGTTCGATGCGACGCGTGCTCTGGGACCTGGGCTAACACACGGCAAGTCCGTCCGCTTCGTCAGGTGGATCATCAACGACGTTCCTGGTGAGGTGAAGTGAGGTGACGAGAGGTACCTTGCCAGGCAAGCTACGATTGCGGAGTGACCAGACGAAGAGTGCTGCGCTTTCGCAAGCTTCGGCATTTGTGCAGTCCAGCACACCCACTACGCATCGACAATCCACTCGTCCATCCTTTATCCACCGGGGGGTGCCTCGCCTCGTCCCTGGCTACGTCGACACCCCATTCCCCTCCTACTTCTCAGGCGCCCTCCCACCCACCCGCTTCGAGGACACCACCGACA
>NW_021167495.1:0-12409 GCF_003724135.2 Verticillium nonalfalfae | reverse complement strand
AGTGTAACGGCCATGAGCGTTATGGCGATGGTGTCTTGTCGTACTGCCATGATATTCGCGCTGAGGACATGCGTAATAGGGTGGACGAACCCTGTATAGCGTAATGGGGGGTGCTGACTTCTTTTACTAGCAGGCAAGTGCACGTGGACCGTGGACCATGGGAAAGTCTGACGGCTGACGGCTTTTCGGACTCGAAATTATAAAGAATCCAGCGCTCATTAGGTTTAGGCTCAAATGTACATACTCATAATGCTGTTTCCTTCGAGCACACGCAAGATGGCGAATGATCAGGGGCAGAGGGCAAGGACATACGGCTTCAAGGGGACTCCGGGGAAGGACGCAGTGCGTGTTGTATGCGTCCGCTTGTCTTGACAAGGGCATTAAATCAGGACTCTTGGGAGTGTGTGCCGGAATTCAAAAGGTCGATTTGGATGTCGAGACAGCTTGACGTTGCAACCCGAGGCCGACACGGGCGACGCGCACCGACTTCGAACCCCGCCTCGTCTGGATGAACTTGCAGCCCCAGTCGCCGTAGTACTTGCGCCTGTCAAAAATCAGGTACTTGGACCAACTACGATAGCAGATCACCCCCCCAAACATAAGCTTTTCAGCAGCGTCAACTTAGAGACGGTACGGGGCGTAAGGTGTTGACAAGTACTATGTATACCAGTTGAGTCGTTGCTCGGAGACCCACCCTGCTGTTGTGCAGGGCCAGCGGATTCCTGAATCCCTGAAGCGATGTACAACCTTTTGATCGGCCGGCAGTCAACTTTCCACGGTTTTGGAGCTTTCCTGTGGGTGTTGTAAGCGCAATTCTTACACCCGGTACGGGGCGTAAGGTGAAATAAGTACGCTGTGCAGCTTGGTCAGATCCCAGCTTCGGCGTCTGGGTGTGTGTGGGTCCGTTCAGGAGGCTGATGGCTTGGAAAACGAGCGGCGCCATCTGGCTGGCGTTGGCGCCGGGCCGTGCCAAGGATGGCGCGGTCGTTGGATTGCCACAACATCGGTCGAATGTGGAATTCGATAAGGTGTCTTTCGCATTGCAGTGTCACCATTCGAAACCGATATTATACGGTTCTGGACGGATTGCGACTCTCCAGAATCAGCGATGTAGGAGGCCAGCCGAGCCGCTCCAATGACCAAGCAGGTGACCCGACCCACCATCATGTGCCCGGGCTGCTGACTCCAGCGTGGCAACTGACCCGACCAACTTTTACGCATCGGCCGCGAGCAATTGGTCTAGCCAGTTTCGTCAATTCTCTGGAGGAATTCTCTCTATACTCGTACATTCGTACATTCGTTCCTGGTGTGCTGTCCGACTAATTTAGGGAAACACTGCCCAGTCCCACGTTGTGCATGCATGTCCATCGTCTGAGATAATCTACTGTCCTGAAGGCTGCAGAAGCTGGTAAGCCAGCAAAAACACCTAAACATAGGCTAGCAGACAGAAACTAGCGACGTAGTCGATCACTCCCTCTGCGCTACACCATTCTCAAGAATGGCCATGGCCCTCAACGTACAGTGGTGGCTCGTCTCTGCCCTGTTCAGAGCGCCTCAGGTCCATGCAAGGGCTCTGTAACAGGAAGCTACAACCCAAGCCCCCTCTCTTGTCCACACCCTTGTTCACGACAAGTCTCCTCCCATTGCCCGAGCTCTTGCCACTTGCAGTCGGACTACATACCAAGCATTTCCCACCAAGACGTAGCGAGTAGTGCCACTTTTGCTCACTCCTTCCTGGTCAACTCTCTGTCGTCAATCCATCCTGGAATCGCTGCTGCGACTGCATCACTTGCCCAAAGGTGCATTGAAGCGCGTTGAGCTGTTGCAGTATGCTGCTCTCCTCCATATCCACTGGTGCGGCGGAGTGGGGGCCAAGCCGGGCCTGTGTCGACATCGCTGGTCTTCCTGAGACGGGACGGTGATCAGGCGAGCCAAAGCAGCGATGCAGACCTTGATCACGTATCAGGTCTTCGAGCCGGTACGGGCAGTTACTGATGTAGTGACTGGTGTTGTGCTGGCCTTTGTCGATGCCGTCACCGTCGATTTGGATGTCAATTTTGCATGCTGGAGATACAGCCTGCACTTGGAGTGAACGTTCATAAGAAGCCCAGTTCTGGTATGCCTTCAAGTCCTTCTCCTCGCAAACTCTGATCCTCTTGTACTCCAGCTCATCGCCGCGATAGAGGAAGTGCGCCTCGCCCCGACACAACCTCAGTAGGAGGCCAAAGAGCGCGGCGCCGGGGGCGAGACGGCAACGCAGGGCCAGCTCACAGGCGTGCGGCGATCGATAGAAGGTGGGAGTGGCTGCCAACTCTACATAGAATAGGCTCGAGATCAGCTGATTGGTCATTTGCTTCACAAGCACTCGGCTGATAGGGCCACCGTTGTATTGGACCAAGCAATCACATCTCCGCGCATACTGACGCTGGAGTTCGACCAGAGATCTAGCGTATGGTCAGTGCTTGGCCAGCCTGGTATCAATCGCAGGACTCACGTGCTGTCGGCCTCAGACTGCGCCATCGCATTTGACAGCAGCTTTCTCTTGGTGTGTATGACGAGAGCAGGCTGGTTTACCGACCGAACGTCTCGCAGTTCCCACTTCAATGCTTTTCCGAAGTTGATGGTCCCGTTCCACGATCTAATCCATGACTGTTTCGGGCGGACAAGTCGACGCAGGTGGTGTTTGCAGTCCTCAAGTGTCCACTTCTCAAGAAAGAGGGCGAGCGCGAAGAAGATCCCTACAACAATGAGATCGCGAGCGGAAGAACGCACACAGGAGAACGTACCGACGTTTGAGGCCAAAACCACATCGAAACTGTCAGACAAGGAGGTGCCTGCCAAACTGATCGAGCGATGAATTGATCTGAGAAACTCCATGGTCTTTGCAGCCTCTGCACCGCCCAGATCGAGGACGCGTGTGCCTGCTGTCGGAGGGCGCCTCTTGAAGGAAGCAGCGTTGGGTTGCCCACAGAGTGGGCAATGAGGGACGGTCGTCGTCCCTTGACCCTCAAGCGTGCCGCAGATCACCGTGCATGCATCACAAAGCCGATGTCTACAGTCCAGTGTCTTCGTCGGAGAGTGTACCGCGCAGACTAAACATATGTCGTGGGGCTTGACAGACAACCACGATGCCCGTCCACGTCTTAACACAGCCTTATGCGCGGCAGCGAAGGCACCCGATATTTTCAAGTTGTGGCTCGCAAGGTTGACAAATCCTTCCTGGATTTGCGGCGCAAGATCGCATCGCGCTGGTTTGAAATCCGACACGGCACGGCGTACTTCGTCTTCATACAGTTCTGAATAGACCATGGCAGGTGGGAAGCCTAATGACTCATCAGAACCAGCCTGTGCATGACGTAGCATCACGAAGCTTCACGGAGCGTCACGAAGCGTAAACGTACCATGCATTCCTGGAGGATAAGCATTCATAGCTAGCGCGGATGCCAGTATCTCGGCGTGTTCCATGCCTTCCAGCGCCGTCGCTCGCAAGAAGCGGGTTAGCTGTGCGGATAGGCCATCTGGCAACGGATTGGCTCGCCTGGCGAGTTGACACAGCGAGAGAGGGAGAGACGGAGACTCGGCGAATTGGACCATGGCGTTTCTGAAGAGTGTTTTCCAGTGCAGTGCGGAGAAATGTACATGTGACTGATGCCGGTCACGGCAGGCACGCAAGGCAAGGGACGACAACGATCTCGCAAACGTAGCCCCTGCCTGTGCTTCCATAGTTTCGAGGTCAATAAATGATTTTATCCTGGCACGAATCTCGGCAGCTGTGTACGCTCGCAAGGAATCGCTGAGGCGGAGTAAGGACAGAGTTCTAGCCACCAAGCGTGACAAAAAGTCTTTCAGATCAAGGGTTGCGCCTGTCTCAGTCACCAGGACAATTCTGGGACTATATGGGGGTCGTTTTTCCATGGCTGAGCGAAGCCAGTCGATGAGAAGGTCTGTGACTTCGGAGGCGTTCCTGAAATCCTCCACGAAGACAAGGACGACAGCACTGAATGGCGCGAGTAGTTGGTGATAGAGGGAGTAGGCAACCTCCTTCTGACTATTTGCAGCGCATCTCATCTCATGCCTCGCATAGTCTCCCTTGCTCGGCCCTCCCTGGATGCGCGGAGCGTCTCGAGAGACGTGAAGCTCGCAGTCGATCAGAAATGTCAGTGGCGGCCCAAGGGTGCTGAGAGTGACTGCGCCAGATCGTCCCTGACCGGAGAGCCTGGGAAAAGACTCAGTAAGAACCTTCCGCTTGGTTGCTTGTCCAATCGCCATCAGAATTCGCGGCTTTTCATGTCCTATTGCATCCAGCTCTTCATATGCTGCCAGTGTTTCTATAAGGTAAGGGCCTCCCAGCCCAGGAGCGCCCGAAGCCAAACTCAGCCAGGGCTGCGATTTAGACATGGCTTCTGTCGCTGGTGGTTAGGGATGGTGCTACAGCGATCGGAGCAATGACCGGTGCAACTATGAATGCAAATATGTGTGCAAGTACGGGAGCAAGTATGGGAGCAAGTACGGGAGCAAGTATGGGAGCAAGTATGGGAGCAATCATCTTAAGCACTCTGAAGGTTTGGTGATGATGATCCACCTCCTAGAAGGCCATGTTACATTGAACCTCTGTGGAGGACGACACCATACTGTACTGTGGTGACCTACCGGACCTGCGCGGCAATTCTATTTCGACTTTTGGCAAGTGAGTTCCAGTGCCTCGTCGCGGATCAGATGTTCGATTTGAATGATCTCGGTGTGCTGAGAGCAGGATTCCCCCGCACCGGGTTAAGGCTGCGCCAGTCTGTCAGTACGAGCACGTTCTCCGGCGGCTGCGCAACGCGGTGGAAGGCATGAAGGCACGACTGCTTGTATGTATGCACACGCTTTCAAGTGCGAAATAGATTTTAACTATTGCTGCACAAAGCTTTATATACGAACGATTTCATCAGTTTCCATCATCGTGTACCAGCGACGCTGGGCACGAGCGTAACAAGGAAAAAACCACCAGCAACTTCAGTAGCTGAGATCTCGCTGGCGCCTGGGCGTCCTTTGACTGACGTTTAGCTAACGGGAGACTGCCGTAGCAGGCTCTGCCGATAGTTCCACTGCGTCCTTGGGCCAGGACGGTGCTCCGCTGCCTACAACGTGGATAGGAAGTTCCACAGCAGCTAAAAGTTTCGCCCGCAGGGCGTGCCTTACACACTGCCATGCAATTAGAGCGCAAATTGCTACCAGCATAGCGCTACCGACAGAAGCCCCGATCAAGACCTTGGTTGATACATGCGAGGCAGGCACGTGCCCGGCATTTGGCTCTGATGAAGGTGCCTCCTCAGACGGACTGGATGGTCGAATCGAAGTTGTTGTGTAGTGCCCCGCCGAAGACGTTATCGAAGGCAGAAACGATGGTAAGCTCAACGGTGCATCGCTGGACAGAAATGGTTGGCGGTGCGTTTTATTGCTATGCAACTTGGCCGGGAGTAGATCACGTCGCGTGCAGCCGTGGACACATGGATCGCTCGCGCAGCATCCTAAAAATGGCGGACTGGTATCGCGACATGTCCACCAGACAGACACGCCTCTTGCATCTTCACAATCCTGGCCCGGAACGGCAGCGTACTGATTGGCTGAGAAGGTTGATGGGGCGAGCTTGTCATGTGGGCACTGGCCGGATCCATTGGCGCAGGGGTCGGAAAGGCAGCAGCCGATGAATTCCGTGGAATTAGCTTCGCAAATGTAAAATTGACCTTGGTTCGGGCACCGAAGGCCCAGTTTGCCAGGTGCAACAGCCATCACGACTGCATTGACGATTGCTGGCTGATGCGAAGGCGAATGTGGATGGGCCAGGTGATTTATGTCTATGGCTGCGGCCAGGAGTCTGGAAGCGAGAAGCGAGATCTAGCTGGCGTTGCCGCCTGGCCGTGCCAAGGATTTGGGCGCCTGGTCGGCGCCTAGGCCCTATGTAGGGTGAGCAGACATGGCTGTCTTCGCTCTTCACCAAACTTTGAACAAGGGGCTGCAACCTTCTTCTGGCAGCCGGCAGAGCGGCGCTGTCTGCGTCCTGATCTGCCTTATCATGAGCATGAGGGTTGAATGGTGCGTCCCTTGCATCGCTGTCAACTGATGGCGGCAGAGCCTGTCGGGCTGCCCCTGTCCGGGCCACTCTACGTCAGCCTTGACTTGAGTAAAGTAAACTGGCACGATCGAACCAATAATGAAATGGCACAAGGAGCTTGAATCACCAATCTGTGATGCGTCTTCCACCCTCGTTGCCTGCAGTACAGCTGTGGGGGTTGCGATAGATTTGGGATCGCGTCAATCAAGTCACAACAGGGGGAGACCTTGCGAAGCATATAGCGAACACGCACAGAAGCCAGCCGGGCTGTCTGTAGCCGATGAGTCTTCATCATCACACTTGCGTATGCTTTTCAGGTTGAACAGCACCAAGAACGACATGACAAAACTAAGGGCTGAAACATCGAAGAGGAAGGAGCCGACATGAAGACGACATTCATTTACATGCGCAATGAATGGTCGGGCCCGTTGTCACTCTTCTCGTCTGAAAGGCATGCGATTCCAACGGGACTGTGGTACCTAGAAACACCCGTCTCGCCGGTCTCGGAACCTCCCAGCCGGTCTTGATGCAAAGTCAAGCCGAGCGAGACGATCTTGTGAACCGTATCACTATGGGAGTTCGTGTCATCCGGCCAGAGAAGAGTAGGCATGGCTGATATGAAACGATCGTCACAACATCAGGCAAGTGGCTCGGGAGTTTGTAGGCAAGAAGCATCAAGCAAGGCCCATCAGATGAGTAAGCTATTCCGTTGCAAGTCTGTGGTACGGGGGCTCGTAAGACCGACTTCAGAGGTTAAGGTCTGATTTGGGCACATGTTCCACGCCTGACAAGAGTGCACGTGAGTGGCTGGTGGGTATAAAGCCAGTGTACCCAAGAAAGGGCATTGCCTCCCTTGACCAGTCACTCTATCCATGCTCCTCTCGTTCATGCCCTCTCGTTACTGTACCCTCTGTTCATACTCCACTCGTCCATCCCCTCGTCCATCCCCTCGTCCATCCCCTCGTCCATCCCCTCGTCCATATCCTCTCCTTACCATACCCTCTCCTCATTCCTTTCCTCGTCAGCCTCTCTCGCGCCCATCACCACTTTGGTCACCACTAGATCTTTTTGTACCTGCCCTTTCACGATGCCATCAGAATCAGAAAAGGCCTCCGGTTTTCATGACCATGACAACCAATTCTCCCATACCCGAGCTTCTTCAGGCGATACAGAAGACTTCACTAATGATCCCCGCTACGGTACTTTGAACCAGGTGCACCAGAAAGAGGAGCATGATGGTGATAAACGCACTTCCTTCGCCAGCATGCGTACCAGCGAACATCCGATACTGTACTACAGCGAACACTCAACAATTCATCACTCGAAGCGAAAGCGACCCGAGCTAGATGAGTCGGACGGGTCGCGTTCTCCACGTGCCCAACGTCAACGTGTAAATGGCGTATCGGACCCCCGAGACAACGCCTATGACCAACCGTCGAGCAAAAAAGGAAAGATTGGTCCTCCTTGGGACCGACTATCCGATCCATCTCTGTGCTCGCAACCTCAACCCCGTTGCACCAACGTGTCGGAAGGCTTCATTTCGGCTACTGTACATCCTGGCCCAGAGGAGAACTACTCCAGGCCTTTCCCAGATGACAATAGTGAAAAAAGCCAAATCGACGACGGCGGACTGCAAACCCATTCTCTGTGGCCTCTAGTGGCCTGCCCCCGTCGCAGCTACAGTTTAGCGGTGATCCTCGACGATGAACCAGAGGCTCGGAATGCAGAACGACACAACCGGTTACCGCGTCAGAGAGATCCCTTATCTCAGGATTATGGTGATCATGTCGAACGTGGTCTTAGAGTCAGTCCAGAGGAAGATGCTATTGGGGACGCCCAAGCCAATGATGGCTCGGAGCTTCCACTTACGTCTAGCTCTGCATTCCAACACCCTTCTCCATACCTGATTCCGGGCCCTAGTGGCCTCTCAGCACAGCCTACTCAAGAGGTCTTCAGGCTCAACCCCAGCCCTGTTCTGTCAACTGTGTCAGACGATCCTCCATGCTTTACTCTATCTAGCGTTGTAGCGATCGCTCGGGATAAGCGGACGTCAGTTGCCTGCAAACGCTGTCGCAAGAGGAAGGTGAGTCTGTTCTAGAGGAATGCTCGACGCCTCATCCCTTTTTTACGCAGCCTCTCTGACTTGAAGGTAGATTCGCTGTGGCGGGCCTCAGTCTGGGAGCGAAAAGAGGTGTAAGAACTGCAGCAACATGAACGGAGAGTGCATCTTTGCACCGGCGTCCCCCATCAGCTATACAGCCGTTACTCCTCATCCCTCCAGGTCTGCTGGAGGGCCGCTCGGAAGGACTATATAACGGGCCGAGTGCGCAGCCGCTTCTGTCCAAATCGACAGGCCTATTTCTAGATACTCAACCGGTACGTTCATTGTACAACAGGACATCCTTGACTCCCATAATGGACTCGTCATTACAACCAGAATCAACTGGGTCCGGTCATTCCCTGGAGAGATCCCATACAACGCCCGAGTCCGATATACAAGAAGGTGGACTATCGTTGGACGCGCCATCAAACATCCATTAGCCGGCCTCATTCGACGTCTGCTCTCAACGCTTGCTGCCGGATCAATCAATATCTGTCTTGTACCTTCATAACCTCGTTTGTGGAATTGATGGGGCTTTTCCTCGTTCTCATTGTTCCAAATCTATTGGCCCAGAGAAAAACCTAGCGCGACACCGCCGTGAAGTCCAGGGAGAGGGCGGGTTTGTTAGGAGCCGCTGTTCCTGTTCGGATCTTGGGTGCTCTTACGGCAAACAAGACAACGGGTTTCCACTTCTTGAGCAAGCTCAAACCATTGTCAGATCAACCATCGAAAAGGAAAAAAGACACAAAACGTTACAAGGGCGGTGCAACCGATCAACACGGGGAAATCAAGAGCCAGGATCAGTGTCAAGGGACCGAATTGAAAGCCGGGAATATCAATGCATCACAGCTAGGATCACTAAAAATACCACTTCTTGTTTGTTGCGGGACTAGTAGGGACTAGGGTTAGCCAGCATTTCTAACGTGAGAGATCGGTTTGCGGCTTTAAGCCGACATCTGTAAACTCAAGCTGATAGGTACATATAACGAGGCGGGCAAGCCGCCATGGAAAATTTTCAAGTGAGAAAAGGTTTACAGTACATACGCCGAGGCTGAAGATAGACATCATCACTGACCAAGGGTTTTGCATGTCTATGAGAAGTGGGACATTCTTTACTGGAGCTATGCAGTCTCCTTTTTTCGGTTTGGAACATAATAACTTGTCTATTCATTGGCCTCTACCGGCAGTGGACGTTCGCGGCTGACAAAACATTCTGTACCAATAATAAGCACTTAAATATCGGGTCACTCAAGCGTCAGGCCACTCATGCATAAGGACCGTCAGGCAAACTTCTGTGACAGGGTAGGAGGGCCGGGAAAGGTCTATTCTCAGTACTTAATCTTGACTTTGCGCTGCGGAGTCTTTTCGCGAACGAACCACATCCTTCGCCGAGGCGCCGCAATCGGAAACAGTGCCACCAGTCCTGATGTTGAATCAAATGATTGTTCATTTTCAAATAGGGAAAATCAGATCGCCTTCGTTCAAACGTGGATTTTCAAATCTCTCACAGCTTTGCACTCGGTAGACCCTTACTCGCTGCCAAGGGGCTATTCTGGCCAGGTTCACCAGGCACGCCCAAAACCAGAACGGAGAAAGAACACAGTTGCCATTCGCGACTTGAAAAACCAATTCCATTTGGGGATTTATTCCCACACAAAGTATAAAGTGACGGCTGCATTGGCTCTTTCACCGGTCGTGGCTCGTCGTTCTTCGAGAAAGCGTACAGTACCAAATCCCAACTTCAACTACATCCAACCATGGGCCGCGCTCGCGCTTTGATCGCATGCTCTATCTCATTCACCAGAAATTATCCACTGAAATCGGTTTGGAGTGATTTCAGTTGGATCAGACGTCAGATAGAAGACCTTCACGGCCAATATATCCATGACCTCGAAGACCCTTTGCTCACGCATCTGGTGACTTCGCAGAGCGAACTTTCAGATGAAGAAGGCTTCACGAGGTACATTTCCCGCAAAAATTGGAAAGGTGTCCACATAGTCAGTTACGACTGGTTACAGGAGTGTCTTCGAACCAACACAAAGATAGATGAAGGCCCATACAGATTGAAGGTGCCGGCGCGAATGGGTGATCCTGAGTACAGCTTCTATGCCCGCCGCCGATTGAAGGAATCAAAGAATACAAGAGCTTTTAGTTAAGGAGAGAAACAAACAGAATGAACTCGCCATTCTCTGCAGTGGCCTTTCATTTTTTCGTCGGCATCGCCATCAGAGCTTGGCAAGCTTGAACCACTGCATCAGTTCGCAATTAGATAGACCAATGGATTTGAACTTCTGGCACAGCGGCAGCACGTAGTCGTGATCAGATCAACGTAATGTTGCACATGTGTCTTTTTTTCCCTCTATGTATGGTCTCCAACTCATGACGCACTCATGGACTTCGATAATATCCGTGCGCTGCCCTGGGAAGCGGGTCATGAAAAGTTGAGGCCCTTTCACACGGAAGACGAAACTAGGACGCCACCGTCCAGCGTCGCTGTCATATTCCTCCTATATTCGGCTAGAATGTATAGCTTAGTACAGATCTTGTTTTTGTTGCCTTACGTCTGAGTGCCAGAGTCCGTCGGCATCGTACAAAGTGGCGTGCCAAGGGCCTGTTCAGCCGCTCCCCTGAGTGAGTATGAATACTGATATCAAGTCTTTCTACGCTCCAGTGCGCTCTCTTAGTACGGCCTTGCTTGACCTAACACTGGTGAGTAAGTATTAGGTTGTTCTCTCCACGCGTTGAAGTGGACACAAGTAGTAACAAGAAGATGCAACGATGGCGACTTTGCCGCAGACATGGTATATCAATTCCAAACATACCTATTCCAAACGAACTTTAATTAATCAATCGAAGTAGAAAGCCTGCTTCCATATGAAAATTGATGTTAAAGTGCATATAGCGAAGTACGAACGCAGCACCCACATTCAACCCCCGCCGTCCGTCCATTCCAAGTTTGATCCTTGCTCCTACATCACTGCCGTTGCCTATACAAACGCAACAAGGGCTTTCATGTGCCCAAAAGGCCAGTCTTCTCGCCGTGGCTCTACCCAAGCTCAAAGCTCGACGAGCTCTGGACAGATCATTGCGAGACCACGCTATTCTCACTTGAGAAAGGTATCCTATTGATAGGCACGTGCTTGCAAGGCCAGCGAAGGTTGGACAGCACTTGGCTGATTGCTATCCATAGCAAAGCTCTAAAGATGGCTGCGTCAAGAATTTTCGTGTCTTTACGCTGGCTCTTCGCACGTATTTTGCGCCTGAGGGCGAGCGTGACGTCATGTTCAGAGTTGTGTCTGGAAATTTCATTTCTACGGTGTGCGTGGGCTATTGTTGATCGAATGAACGAAGACGGAAGCTGTCTGCCCGTTGAAATCCACGCTATCCAATGATTCTTCCATCCGACTCGGGGTTAATGGCACAGTTTCAAAACCCTCCAACAGCTGGTGCTGGATGTCGTCGTCTTCATCCTGTGCTTCATTGTCGTCAACCATAGAACGCGGCAAAATTAGTGGACTTCGCTTGGACGACCCCGAACCATTAGTTTTCTTGCTCGAACCCTTTGCTGAGGCTTGAGCCCGGTTGCTGGGCTCGGATGTCTGGGTTTCTGCTGCATTCTCTGGACTTTGGATTCGTTGAGGATGGCTTCGTGTGCTATATGGCTCTTGAGCGCCCATATCCGACAGAGGCGTGCTCTGCAGCCGACTGTGGTACCCAATGGGGCTGATGATGGATGGCGGCGAGCTTTCCTGGCCGTATTTCATTGTATTCGCCACATCGCTACTCTGGTGTATTTCTTCCAACCCAGCCGCCGCCGGGTTTTTTTTTCCCGTATTGGTGCTTTCAGCAGAACGAACGCGTGGCCGCTTGACTTGGTCGTGCGGGGAAGCTGCAAGCGCGTTGGTCTGACGGACGTTCATCGTACCAGTGCCGTATTCGCCCGTTGACCCAGGAGCCACGAGATCACCCGAAGATGACGGAGGGTTCCGCGGTACCAAGCTTATGTATTGGAGCGGGCTTGAAATGGATCGTGGTGATCCCTCGTCGAGAATCATATGGGGATGGGTGTCGTCGAGATTGGCGGGTCGGGGTCGTTTGCCCTGATGACCCATCGATGTAGGATGCCTAGTCTGTGCCTGGTATGGTGAAGGGCCTTCAGGATTGGTCGGCCTGGTTGTATTCAGCCGCGGCCGCTTGTTCTTGTGGCGGTG